>NC_081414.1:688713979-688803979 GCF_030272615.1 Cryptomeria japonica
TTAAATTTTAAAGAGACAATGAAAATTCTAGGCCTAAGATCATCTAAAAGTAACTGTTAAAGAACTACTATAAGAAATATATTTGATGCATATCAAGCTATTGGTTAAAAATCACGTACTAAAGATTCTAATGCTACTCGACGTGTCATTACATCAACCTTAATGAGCAAGAAAATAAAAAAATATTATTTGACAAGAAAAACAAGGTCATTAAACGTTAGTAGAACAACATTAACTAAAGCATTAAAGAGGTAGGAAAAAATAGAAGAACCTAACAATAATTCTCTTTGGGCATTCTCGGGTAGACTACCACACAAAGACAAGGTTGTTGTTGATGCACTAAGAACATTAATTGAAATTTTTTGGCATGACAACACAAGAGTTTCACCCAACCAAAGAGATGTTGTTAGAAGGTGAATTGGGTCTAAAAATCATGAGCCACATGCCAAACACTATTTGGATATGACTCAAACTAAATTTTATGAAAGATTCCTTCAAAAGTTTCCTCAAATAAGAATTTCTCAAAGTTTATTTGAAATGGCAAAACCTTTTTATATTAAGATTAATCATGTATGAACCATGTGTTGTTGTAGGATGCATATTGAATTTTTCATGTATTATGATATTTTTTGTCATATTTGTTCTACTTTGCACACTAACGATGTTTTGCAGGAATATAATATACAAGCACCTCCTAAGTCGGTAAGAGAATTTATTTCAAGTGTGCCATGTAATAGACATGATGGTTGTATTTATTATAAGATGCCTTTTTTGGAAGGTTCTTGTGCTATATGTGGTGGTTTGCAACGTTTACCAAGATGCGTACATTTGGAGAGCACACATGAAATTGGTACAAAACTAGTTTCTTTCGGAAAATACAAGACAATCACATATGGAGTTAAATATGGAAAAGATTTGAAGAGATGTGAGCTAGTAAAAAATGATATATGTGTAGCTCAATTTATGAAAATGTTTCAAGAGAAACTAGTTTATGAGTACATAATGCATACACATAGAGCGCGATGGTTAGATGAACAATTCAAGTTATGTAAGGACACATTTCCTCTTTCCACCATTGTTTCTATCATTGATTTCACTGAAAATTATACACTACAACCTCAAAATAAAGTGCAATCCATATGTTATCACTCTACACAAGTTTCTATTTTTGTACACATAGCATTCATGCATGCAGATGATAGCACAAAGTAGGATAGTAAGGTTGTTGAAGAGAGTATCACTTCTACATAAGTGATGATCATACTCATTGATCGGAGTTTGTACAAGGATGCTTTAAAGTTTTCTATGATAGTTTAAGGGAAAGGAACATATGACACAACTGACACTTAATATGGTCAGATAATTGCACCGCACAATTCAAGAATGTAAGGATGTTTTATTGGTTGACAAGGATGCATATGACAAGCGGTGTACAAGATTTTTGGAATTTCACTGAGGTTGGACATGGTAAGGGAGAGCACGATCGTGCAGGAGCATGTGTGAAATGAGTCCTAGCTAGGGAAGAATTGAAGTACGAAGGTGGTGCTGAGTTAATAGATGCAGAAACAATTGTGTGATGGTGTAAGTCTATGATGGGTACAGGTAATCCAGTTACGTCAATGGTTTGTAGATATTTTTGGTTGATCACTGAATCTAACATTGAAAACTATCTAGATTGTTGTAGAGTTGCAGGATCGAGTGACATGCACTCATTTATGAGTTCAAATTCAAGTTCACTGGTAATTTATATGAGACAGATGGTATGTTTTTGCTCTTCATGCATGTATTGTTTGTGGGAAGAATGTGAATCATAAGAGTGGGTTAACAAATGGTTTTGTAGACCGTTGGTTCCCATTGATTCATATCAAATTCCCAAAGCACTACAATTGAGCTAGATGGAGACATCAGTGGATTTTGACCATGTATCCGACCTAGTGGATTCAAGTGATTTTTTGAGTTAATTTTTTTGCAAGTATTCTTTTTGGTTCATTTTGTTGTACATCATACTTTATTTTTGGTATTGATTAACACTTTATAAAATGCAGGTCATGTGTATGCAATTGTTGTAGAAGAGAACAATGAAGAAGGAACATATTATTATTTGTGTCATTTTGTTGAGCCAGAAAGAAAATTGACAACCACAATCATTGACAGAGAGGGTATTAAGTACCCAATAGGGTCTATTGTCATGACAATAACATGGCTTCAGAGATACCCTATCAAGAATTCTGATGTTTGGTTGTTCGAGGACTTTGAAACACACAGACATATTCTTCATTTCTCTAACCTTGTTGTTGCAACAAATATTCATTTGATTAAGTATTGTGCTAAACCTCATAACAATATTTTATGGAAAGTTCATGAATCTAACCACGAGGCAATACCTAACACAATATAGGTTAGAGTCGATCTTGAAGGCTCACTTGATTGATTCTATGGTTTAGAGTAGAATGATTTTGAGAATTTTGTATAAATCATCGATGAATTGTTCTATATTCATTTTTGTATATATAAATGCCCATGAGCTGATTTTTACATGTTTAGGGGCATAATTTTTTATATTTAAATGGCAATGAGCTGATTTGTACATATGTACATGCCAAATTTTGTATATTAAAATGGCGATGAGCTGAATCGCACATATTGTAATGCCAAATTTTGTATAAAAGCCCATGAGATTATTTGTATATTAAAATGGCGATGAGTTGGATCACACATATTGTAATGCCAAATTTTGTATAAAAGCCCATGAGATGATTTGTATGACATTTTTTTGTATGATCAAATAGCCAAGAGCTGATTTGACCATATTTAGAGGCAAATTTTTGAATAATATGTGACAATGTTTCGTGACTATTTTGTGTGTCAATATTTTGTGACTATGTTTTGAGTATAATCATGAGCATTCTTGATTCTTTTATAATCATGGAGAATTATTTGAGTCATTATCGGGTCATAGGGGTCATAGATTGAGACTAGATAAAATTTGAGCAAAAATTGTCATTGTTGTCAAAAAAATTGTTAAAAACGTTGTCAAGCAACTTCTACATTGCGTCAGTAGGGTATGACTCGATGTTCTGGCGCTTTGGGATGCATGATAGGGGAATCCCTAGTGTAAAACTGCCCACCAAGATGCACTCCTAACATCGGTTTGTGCACACGACGAACTGAATCAATTCTAGCCAATCCTGCAACTTTGCATTGCATGCAATTGACGACTTTTGTAGCAGGCGAAAAAATGCTACCAATTGAAAATGGCCCCGAGTCATCAAAAACTAACATAGCCACAGGTTCAAACAGATCAATGATATGTGTCCTAGATATGAAGAAACAGTTCATCAATTTTTGACATTTTTTTGGACTCAAAGAACTTGAGAGATCGTACCGGTATGGTATGAATCTTGACGTTCTGGCACTTTGGGATGCACAACAAAGGCATGCCTAGGGAAAAATTTCCCGTGATGTCATTTTGTGCACATGATGAACCAAATCAATTCTAGCCAATCTTACAACTTTGCATTGCATGCAACTAACGGTTTTTGCAGCAGGTGAAAAATGCAACTAATTGAAAATGGCTTCGACTCATCAAAAACCAAGATAGGCCATTATAGAGGAGCCTCACATGACCCCATGGGTTCAAACGGATTGAGCATATGTGTCCTGTATTTGAAGAAATAGTCCATCAAATTTTGACAATTTTTTGGAATCAGGGCACTAGAGAGATCTCCCTGGTACAGTATGACTCTCAATGTTTCGGTGCTTTGGGATCCATGATAGGGGCATGCCTAGTGTAAACCTTCCCACCTGGATGTGCTTGTAACATCGGTTCGTGCACATGATGAACTGAATCAATTCTAGCCAATCTTGAAACTTTGAATTGCATGCAACTGACAGTTTTTGTAGCAGGCAAACAAATGCTACCAATTGAAAATGGCTCCAAGTCATCAAAAAATGAGATAGGACATTATAGAGGAGCTTCATGTGACCCCATGGGTTCAAATGGATCAACCATATGTGTCTTGGATTTGAAGAAACAATCTGTCAAATTTTGACAATTTTTGGACTCAGGGCACTTGAGAGATCGCACCGGTGTGGTATGACTCTCGACGTTCTGACACTTTCAGATGCACAAAAGGGGAATGCCTAGCATAAACTTTCCCACATGAATGCACTCATGATGTCAGTTTGTGCATACGATGAATCAAATCAATTCTAGCCAATCTTGCAACTTTGCATTGCATGCAACTGATGGTTTTTGCAGCAGGCAAAAAATGCTACCAATTGAAAATAGCTCTAAGTCATCAAAAACCGAGATAGGCCATTGTAGAGGAGCCTCATGTGACCCCACGGGTTGAAAGGGATCAACCATATGTGTCTTGGATTTAAAGAAATAGTCTATCAAATTTTGACAATTTTTTGGACTAAGGGCACTTGAGAGATCACCTCGGTACGGTATGACTCTCAACGTTCTTGTGCTTTGGGATGCATGATAGGGGCATGCCTAGCATAAAACTACCCACCCAAATGTGCTCATGACATTAGTTTGTTTAAACAACAAACCGAATCAATTCTAGCCAAGCTTGCAACTTTGCATTGGATGCAACTGACGGTTTTTGCAGTAGGTGAAAAAATGCTACCAATTGAAAATGGCTCTGAGTCATCAAAAACTAAGATAGGAGATTGTAGAGGATCCTCACGCAACTCCATGGGTTCAAATGGATTTACCATGTGTCCTGGATTTGAAGAAATAGTCCATCAAATTTTGACAATTTTTTGGACTCAGGACACTTGAGAGATCGCACTGGTATGGTATGACTCTCGACGTTCCGGTGCTTTGGGATGCATGATAGGGGAATTTCTAGCATAAACCTGCCTACCCAGATGCACTCACGATGTTGGTTTGTGCACATGACAAACAAAATTTGACCATTGGGAGCGTGAGGGTGCTCTCGCACCAAACACATATTGTTGTTTATATTCATATTGTTGATTACGTATGCAATATTCATTCAAATTTATAAAAGGGCAGCCACCAAATATAGTGAATACACAATAATGAACTAAATACAAGGAGTTTTGTAGGGTTAATTCAACATTTTAGAAATTTTATCAAATCATATATTTTTGTTGTTTATATTCATATTGTTGATTACATATGCAAATATTCATTTTTATTTATAAAAGGACAACCACAAAATACAATAAATACAAAATAATGAACTCAGTACACATTTATTGGATCAAATATCGATATTTATATATATAAAAAAAGGCATGTTTGCCAAGTCAATACAAGTATTACAAAAATGTGCCATAGGCCATGTCCAAATCGATATACAATAAAAATGTAGAATATATTTACATGTATTGGTCATTCTATGACCAAAACTAACACTATATGATCCTAAACTTGTGGTGGATCATCAAAATCAAGCCTCTTCGATGCAGTATGTGGCTCTGTTGATGGCTGCAAAACCACAATTCAAAAGCCAAGTTAGAATTCTTTTGTAGAAAATAGTTCACAATTAACAACATAACTATGCATTTAACTATAATTCCTTTTCAATTGAAATGTAGGTTACCTCATCGACTGATCTAGTAGCTAATGTCTTCGCTCTCCTCTCCTTGTCACTCTTAGGAGTTTTTTTGAGGACATACTTAAATGGATCCACGTTATGGCCATACCACTAAGGGGTCTATTGTAGATTAAATGTATAATTAATACAATGTACTAACATAAATATATCAAAAACACTTAAAAGCTATAATATAGAGTAAAATGACATACCTCTACCTGAGATGCTTCTCCAATGGACTGAGGATGGCTCACCATCAATGTAGAAACTATCGCTATTACCTATACAAAAATTATTCAAAGATTAAATACAATTAATATAATGATAAGCATTGAAAGTTAAAAACAATTAATATTACATATCAAACAAAAGTGTACTGGATCCTAAGATGCTTCTCCAGTGCACAGAGGAGGGTTCACCATTGATGAAATAGGTATGGAAAATTCCTATATGAAAAAATTATAAGATTATAATATATCACAAGTTCACATGTACGCGTGCATATAATCATGAAATCAAGAAAATAAAGTAGAGATACATATCTCTGACCTCTCTTGGTCCATGAGCGAATCAAGTGCATTCAACAAATCCACATAGCTCAATGGCCATTGTACATGTAAAATAGACAAAAAACACTAATCAATCTACAAACCCGAACTAATACTTGATTTCAACATTTTCAAATAATTGTACAACTAAAAATGTGTTCAATTACGTTCTTCCCACGTTTTGGCGTCTTCGAGGAATTCTTTTTCTTAGGACGAGCCCTAGATGCGGAGGGGGACCCTAAAAAAACAAAAAGAACATGAGATATTAGTACAGATAATAAATTAAACATAATTTTAAAAATCTAAAATGAAATGACTTGCATATTCCATCAAAACAATACATAAAAAGGGTTGTACAAAATATGATACCGTATAGCCTTGTAGGCCAAAATCGATCCCTGAGAGCGTGATGTCATCAATCTAGGACATTTCATCCCCTATCAACACCTACAAACTAAAAATTGGACCAAGCATTAAAGATAGTTAGTATATCTTGTATTTTTTTGAATTCAAAGTGTACTATTTTATTTTAACATGTTGCAAAATTTATACCTCAGGCATCGAAGTTGCAACTATAGTAACTGGTGGAGGAGTATGGGATACCGTTGCTGCATCCTGAAATGCATATTATTTGTCTCAATTTAAATCGATGTATAAATAAAAATTCATTTATGTAATTACAAATTTAAAGTGATTGATAAATAAAATGCTATGAATTCAAATCAACACACCTATTTCTGTCACTCATGGGCAAACACCATGTCCATCAACTTGTCTGTTAGTGTGAAATCCTCAGCCATGTGGGCCTGACATCTCTTCTTGCAAATCATGCACAAATGAGATGAGGATCCATCTGCACCAACTGCATCATCTATACCTAAGTATATCCCCGAGCAACTGACACATATATGCTGGATGGACTCTCTGTCACCACCTAATGGCTCATCATCCACTACAATAGGGTGTGCTAATGATGTCCCATGCTGGATGATAGCACCAATCAACGTTGTGGCCACCTAAAGAGTCTGTAGCTCCATTGACTCTTTCAGCTCTACTGGGATAGTCTGATGCACTTTGGGTTTGGGTGCTAGGGGGCGGTGACTCTCCGTGGGTAATCGGCTATGGGCTCTAGGTCTATCTTGGGCAGAGCCACCACCTCTACCATGGAACTCTCTCATGTCAAAAAATAGTTTGGGTGCACATTGAGCACAAACTCACAATATATTTTTCTCAAAAAATATAATGGCACCTCATAACTATTACAAGGTGGATCATCAAAGATCATCCACCACCTCTGCCAAAAAAATTCTTCATCTGCACATTGGTACACCAATGTATGGAAAACCTCTTTGCATTAAGAGGTAATGATTGACTAGTTTTGGGATCAACGAAAAGGGCACATATTTTTTTTTTAGAAATATTTTTGTTTTTTACTCCATCGTATGATAGCCCATCAGCATAGAATTTATGACACCTATCCCTAAAGCTTCCCCATTTGGTAATTTTTGTGGAAACAACTATGGCACCACTAGCTAATGTTTCTAGGCTAGTGGCAAGGGATTGATGATGCTCAAGTTTAGAAGTTTTCAATTTAACAATTAGCCTATTGATTTTAGAGATATTTTATCCTAACTGATTAATTAATTGCTCATGTGTTTCGGGTGTGCAGTCAAAAGGAGGAATTGGGGGTTGTTCTTGTGCGTTTTTAGGAGGTGCATTTGATTGTTCTTGTGGGTTTTCAGGAGGTGCATTTGGTTGTTCTTCTGATTTTTCAGGAGGTGCATTTGGTTGTTCTTGTTGTGGATTAGAAGAATCTAGTTTTTGAAACAAAAAATGAAAAAACCTAATCAAAATTAATAAAATTAAATTCAAAATGTAAAACAAATTGAACAAACAGGAAAGAAAGACAAAAATAAATAAAAACTAACCTTGATCGATAGCTTGGAGGACAAATATAACACCCCATTTGTAGTTTAGGAGAGGAAATGAAAAAAAATGAAGTAAAAACGTGCTATTCACTGGTAAATGAGACCCAAATTTTTTTTTTAAACTTTTTTTAACAGGCACCCCACGCACAGTTATATTTGGATGATTAGCATGCACGCGCTCATTTTTCTATGAGTAGCACATATGCGCTCATTTTCCTAGACACGGCGTGTATGCACTCATTTTCCTAAAAGCAATGCATATGCACTACCTTCTATAGTCTTGGGAAGAACAAACCTAACCGCCTACGTAGGAATTTCAAATTTTAGAACCGCATACACGCTGCTTGTTTTTCCATGTTTTTTTTGGGTGGTGTCCACTTTTCTGACCACCATCTTTGTGCAGATACCCTATATGTATATGTATATATATGTACATATGTATATGTATATATATGTATATATATCAGTATAAAAATATGTATTATGTATATATATATATATATACATATACATACATACTTTTATATACATATACATACATACTTTTATATACATATACATACATACTTTTATATATATATATATATACACACATACATACTTATATATATACATATACATACATACTTATATATATATATATACATACATACATATTTATATATATACATATACATATCCATATATACATATACAAATATATACATATATACATATATATATTAAATATATATATGTATATATACATATATATATACATATATATATATATATATATGTACATATATATATATATATGTACATATATATATATGTATATATGTACATATATGTATATATATGCACATTTATATATGTACATATACATATGTATATATGTACATATGTAGATGTACATATATATGTACATATATACATATGTATATGTACATATATATATATATATAAGTATGTATGTGTATATATATATAAGTATGTATGTATACATACATACATATGTATGTATATATATTCATTGGTTAATATATTAGTATATATGTATACACAAGGGTTTAAAACTATCAAAGAGATTCAATCCATCATTCCAAACAAGGATATTCACACCATGCCAATAAAAACATCGCAAATAATTACCAAATCAATAGAAGGCAACTTACCACCACCCAGCTAATCTAACTCAACTTAACCAACTAAGTTGTGAGTGTTTGATAGCTCAATAAGGCACATACATAATATTACCAAACCAAATTCCTCTCTTGAGTGATAATCTTCCTCCTATCTGGAGGCTTGTTCATTTCTTGCATCCAACTTAGTACATCACAATAGCAGACAACTATCATTAAAACACACACACACACACACACACACACATATATATATTCATCATATATTTCATATTCAAAATATCTTATTGATTGCATAATCATTCATTTGATTCCTAATCAAGATATATATATTCAAAACATTTTCATGCGATAAAGAATTTTAACTAAAATAAGTAATAATAAATAGTAATACCACAATGGGTTGTAACAAAAATGACGAGATAAATGGATTGCAGCAAAAAGGAAAATTAAATGTCCCTACTTTTGATGATAAAAAAAAGTATATTCTTGATCTTGGTTAAATAATCATAAACTTACTTCACACTCAAACCTATGGTGGAGGAATATGCCATCAAAATTTCTATGTGATATTTGAAAAGTGTTTCTTGTAATTTGTGTCACCATGGTTTGGTCACAACCTTGTGTAAACCCTTAATGATCATTCAAATTATTTTGGACCATTTTGAGTTAAAATATGAGGATGAGTATTTTGTGTAGTGTTACAATTATGGAATGCAATGCTTCCTAAAAGAGAATCATTTTTTTCTTTATTGAAGGTTTCTTTGAATCCCTCAAGGTCTTATTAAGTCTTTTGCACCTTGTACACTCAAATATGATATCAAAGGAGATTTAACACTAGATCCATATTTGTTAAGAATAAACATTTACCTCAACACAAGGACTCCACCTCTAGAAAACATATGGGAAATTTAATAGAAAGCATATCTTTAAATTATATTCCCAAGAATAATATTGTAGCCATATACAACATAATCTTATATGATTAAACACTAAAAATGAACTAAGGAGGAATAAGTTACCAATCTCTTGCAAGAAAACAATAGCAATACATCATATATTCCTTGGTAAGGGTTGTTGATAGGATAGAGTTGTACAACCCTAACTAGGTTTAAAACATGAAAGGCTAATTTAATGGAGGGAAATGAAGAACCTTTGGGGTATTATAGGCCAATAGCATAAAGGAACATACCTTAAGTGGTATTACCAGTAATAAAGACATCAAAAGATAATTTACCACTTTACAATCAACTTATGATACAAATTAAAGGTAATAATAGGAAGATTACCATGTCACTATATGTAATAATGCATGCACATATTTAATGTAAGAGATAGAGATATAGATGCAAGACACAAGAAAGAATATGAATGCAACATATATGAGATAGTAAAATATATTAGATAAATTGTGTAAGAATATTATAAGTTTGAGATGAACATGTATTGATGATATTGTACATTAAATATATTTAATGAATATATGGTGATTAAGTCTAAATATAAGGTGTATATCATTAGTGATTCAATTCTTATATATATAGAATTATTTCCTCTATATTTTATTTTACTTCACTATAATATGACACACTATGTCTAATCTTCTTAATATGTCCTTACATTAGGGTGTAAACTTCACATATTTCTTAGTGGTGAATCTTCATTAATTAGTGAACAATTCATATCCACCATTCTAAATTTGGTGAATACATTTCAATTGGGAGGTGGAGGTAAAATCACTTAGTTTTACAAATTATTGGTCATTGCATTTCAATTCACCATTAATTTATCTTATGAGGAAAGTGTAAGTAATTTTTTTTCCATAATAAACCATTCATTTTCAATGGTCTACTTAATATTTTTCTTTGGAATTTTAGAAATGCATGTATTAATTTACCCAAATATTAACCAATACCATTCAAATTTTATTTTGTATGAGGACCCATTTCACCAATAGTATTAAGATTTCACTACATGTGAGGACCCATTTCATTAATAACAATAAAAATTAAGTGCATTTGAAGATCCATTTCACACATACTATTATAAGACCATGTTAATTATTGGTCCATCATTGTACCTTGAAAATCAAAATGTATTTGTTTTGTTGAGGTTCAAATTTACCAACATTTATATGTACCATTTATAGTCAAACATCAACCATGAAATTATTACTATACCATTTGTAAATACAATAGTATTCACCAAATATGGATTCATATAAATATAATTAATTTTACATATTTTGTTCAATAATGTACTATAAATTTCAATCATAGGAAATTTATAAATACAAGAATTGTTGCATTAGCGAGTCAAATAAAACCTAATTTAAGTAAGTGATCATTTATTTATAATGTTATAATATATCACTTTTTCATTCTTATAACTGATATTGAGTAGAGAGACATGTATGACCTAATGATATATGTTCTATGATTCCTTCTTAAAAAATAAATTACTTTTATTTAGTGAGAGATTTCAAGCAATAACAAGGTTCCTTAAAGTGGTCAAGGGAGGACATCAAATTGTAGAACCATAATTTAATACTTAAAAACTTCTATGATCCATTAAATGTAGCTACAACATTAGCACTTGTACCAAATATTAATGAAGAAGGAAATACCCTAGAGGAAGGTCAAAACGTATTAATTAACCCAAATAAAAATTACTCAAATGATGTTCCAAGCGATCTTCGAGATAGCCAAAATGTGTTAAATGAATTGCATGACAATGCTATATATTTTATTTTTACATGAAAGGGGAAAAGAAAATCCAAATAAAAAAGGGTTGCAAGTGGGATTGGAAAATAAATTTTTAGATTTATTGGGTTCCAAACTACACATTTTGGATGGTGAGGAGGGACCTCAATGAGATCTATCCAGGCCATGCAGCAAGAGTAAAACACAACAAAAGAAAGACAAGATGATGGAGGAAATATATAGCTAATTGATTATATCATGAAAACTGTCTATAGTCTACCGAAAACATGCGGGCTACAAGATTAGACTCACTGGCCTGATACAAACATGCTCAATTATAGTCTTGGTCTATACCGGACCTATTATCATCAAGATAGATCTTTCCAATTCTAAAAAATTGTTACTACAAGCTAGATTACATTGATTTATATGGTCTAAAGGGATCCAGGTCAGCCCAAGAAGAATCAAACAATAATGGACATGATGAAACATGTAAAACCACCAAGTCGGCTTCCGTTAATAAGAATCCTCTAAAAAATCCATAGGAAGAAGTGTCGATCGAAAGGAAGGTCAGCCACATACCAAGGAATGTTGGAACAATGAACTGAGGCTCTACAAGCAATGGAAAGGATCTGCAAGTCTCACAAATAGTAGGATAGTCCAAGAAGTTCCGAGGTTCTAAGCCAAAAAAATGTCTCGGAATTCAAAATCGATAACTTGCCGAAAAAAGATCCAAACATTTGGTGGTTCAAGAATAAGGTAGATGATTATGTCCTTGAACAAAATACAGCTCTGCAAGACTCGATGAGAAAATGCAAGAAAATATAGAAAGAAATGTTGAAAATTCAAAGTAGAAAACAAACTAAAAAGAAATGTTTTTGGTTGATCAAGATTGCCAATAACCAGGCATGCTCTGCATCAGACATTCGGGGTTGATGAAAAAGTGAGTCCCTCACTTTGTTGGGGTCACACAAAAACCAAGGAATTCTACCTCTGCCTAAGAAATCCAAGATGAATCTTCAATTGGTTTGTCCTTCCACTTCACAAGATACTCTTTGTATTGATTGCTCTGGGTGTTGCACCCAATCCTACTATAAAAAATGTCTTCGATCTGATCTAGTTCCTTATGAGTCATCTTCTTCTCCAAGTCTACAATATTGTTTTCATTGAATTTTGATTCATGATACTGATGATATCCACTCTTCAAATCTATCTTTGTGTAGTATTTGGCTCCACTCAAACAATCCATTATGTCTTCCATCCTAGGCAAATGAAATTAGTACTTCATTGTGATCTTTTTTATTGCTTTGGAATCAATACACATCATCCATTTTCCATTCTTCTTAGGTACTAATATTATTGGAACTGCACAAAGACTCAAACTCTCTCGAATCAAACCTTTCCTCAACAACTCCTGCACTTGCATGTTCAACTCTTCATTCTTTGTTGGTGTCATTTGGTGGTGACTTTGTTAGGTAGACTAGCTCCGAGAATCAGGTCCATGCAATAACTGATACTTCTCATAGGTGGTTATCCATCAAGTACATTATCTGAATTGATGTTTCCCTACTCTATCAATAACTCCTTTATTTCCTTCGATTGTTCTTCATGCTCCAGTTTCTCAGTCTTTTTAGGAACTAAAGAAAAACACACATTCACATGTCTCATTCCATCCAAGAATTTCCTTCCATCCACCAAATAGATTCTAACATTCATAAAGACTTCACTCTTTAGGGGTTCCTCCAAGGGTAACAAGGTTTGCTTCATCCCATTCGCAATATTGTATATGTTCTTTCTCCCATCACGTATTTCTTGTCTATCAAACTGCCAAGGTCTACCCAACAAAATGTGACAAATATCCATAGGCATAATATCACATACAACTTCATAATGGTAATTCCTAATTTTCAATTTCACCAAGAATTCCTCACTTACTAATTTCTTGTGATCGTCCCGAATCCATGTTATCTGATAAGGCTTATGGTTCCTTAATCTTTCCAACTTCAATTTATTCACCATCTCTTCTGAAACAAGATTATTTGAACTACCACTATCAATAATTACCTTACAATACTTACCAGATACTTTACATATGGTCTTGAATAAATTTTTCCTTTGTAAGGGTTCTTCATCATGTCCGATATGACACAAAGCTCTCCTCATCATCAACAGTTCTCCATCTTCTAGTTTGTTAGTTGGTTCAGTAGGGTCTTCTTCTACCAATGTTGTTCTCCCATGTTTTTTGTCTTCTTAAATTCAAATGCATGATGTCCTTCTCCTCTATACTTAAAGCAAGTTACTTTATTTATACTCTCTTTTCCTATCTTATGTCATCTTTTCCAAAACTCTCATTCTCGTAACCATCAAGTTCTCTTCTTTGGTAGAAATTTATTTCCTCCTTCTAGTATGAACTATCTTCCTTGTTTACTTCCCTGTCTTTTTTCTAATCTGTACAAGTTCCTCTTCTTCCAAAATATCCTCTTCCTCCTTGAAATCTTCCTCCAAAAAACCTTCCACCTTGTTAGTGAACAAATTTTTGCCTTTCTTCAAATTAAATGATTTCAAACTCTGTCGCCTTCTTTAAAAGACAAAAGTTCAGCTAAATAGTTGGGTAAGTGTAACGTATACCACTTCCCTCTGAATTTTTGATAGGTACAGCTTTGTCCATTAGTTATTCAAGGAATAATCTAATTAAATTAAATTGGTATTCTTTTAACCTGAAAGTACATCAGGCTACCTACTTCATTCTTAGATGAGAGGCTAATGATTTACACATTTTTCAGGGAAAAATTATTCTTCAAAATGCTTCAACATGAGAAATGGAAGTGATTGAAACAAAGTTCAGAACACCAGTTCGACAATTCATAAAAATAGATAAGAGAAATAAAATCTCTTTTCAAGCACATATCTTTTAAAAAAACATAGGAAGGAGTCCCAGAATAATAACAATATTCTCCATCAGAAAGGCGATCACTGTCGTTTGATTAGATTAATATATGAAAAGATATATCACTACACAGATTCAAAATTCAAAGGTTTTCCTTCTCCCAAAAACAATATGATCATTTATATATATATATATATATATATTATGTGACAAAGACACAACAATACATGTATAAATCCTTTCCAATTTCAGATTTTCAAAGTCTAAAGACTTCCTTAAACAAAATAGAACTTCTAAGAAAAACTAGAAAACTAAGTAAAACTGACAAAATTCTAACCCCTATTCTATCTATCTTAATCTAATTTATAGTCTTTAGAACAGAGGAGGTCTCCCTGAAAACTCGACCTCCTCTAAATCAGTTATGAAAACCAACAGAGTATATTTGGGACAGATGTCCCGAAGTCATTTGCAAGATTATGAAAAATACATAAAATAAAAATAGAGCATTATCAATATGTTATGCTCCTTTTCCATCATCATCTTCTCCTCTGCTTTCCTGGGCGTCATGGGCAGTTGCAAGTTCCTAGATTATAGATTGGCTCAGATTCTTCATAGCATTGATTTTTGCCTTTGCAGCTTCTTTGTCCCATCTATGCTTCAGGATTTTCTTGGCATGCTTCGATAATTGATCGTTACTGATAAACGTCATGGACTCAATCCAACCGACTTGTGTTATATCTTTAGGGGTGAAATTACCTTTAGCTTTAACTTTCTCCATGTATAGCCTAAAAGCCTTTATTGCGTCTTGTGTGTTTAGTCTACAAATCCCCAGCTACCAATTGTGATCTAGATTAACCACTTTGTTGTCATTAACCAAGCTACATTGGATGTCCTGAAGTTCATAAACAAAAGTCTTGGTATCAGAAATCATAGACTTGAATGTGAGTACCCGCCACACTATGGTCTTTTTCAATACGAAGAGTTGGCACTCATCGGTTACCAACTTGATTGAATGTTCTATTGGGAATCAGGTGGCTCCATACTCTTCTATTTTGGTGAGCATAGGCAAGACATTTTCCCATTTATGTTCCTCTTTTTCCCATGGCAAAATTTGGTTTTGAATCTCTGCAATGCGGCTCTGCATCTCGTCGCATAACTTCTTGGATCTTGTGATATACTTTTCTCTGTCTTTAATTACTCCAATCCATTTCTCCATAGCCTCCGCAATGCTTTTAGCTCATTCCACCTGACTCATTAGCTTTTTATTCTCTGGTGAAGTAGGGTCAAAGCTCTTTGTAGCATGGGATATGGGAAGTTCTCTGAAGTAGCCGATGATATCAATGAATTGAGCAAGAATTTTTATATGCCACTTTAGCTCTCTCTTCTCCAGTCCATCTTTTTCTGATCTCATGAGCATTTTCTTAGCTGATACCTAGAAGAAGTGATTATTAGAATCCCTACTCATGTTCCTAAGCTCCACCTTGGTGATCTCAAAGTCCTCTACATTGATCTCCTTATCTTCATCTTTGGGCTTGTAAGAGGCAATCTCGGCAACCCACTGTCCAGTTCCTTCATCATTATCCACTCTGGCAGTTGTTTTGAACTTCTTTTACTTGGGGCCCTTCTTTGTGTACTTAACTACCATGTCCTGAATTGGGATAGTCATAGGAATGAAACTCCATTTTTTGCTTACTGAAGTGGTTAGCCACTTAGGAGTTGCACTCGAGCTGGTTGTTCCTCCGATCACTTTAGGGGGTGGCGTGATGGCTATGGTAACTGCATGGGAATCCATGGTGTTGACAATGTCACTGTCAAGATCTTCAACTTCAAATATTTGAGCATCAAGAATTTTATCCTTTGCCTCTATATCTTTGGTCTAGTCCATTCTTTTCCATGCAACACTTTGTGACCTAGTATGTTGAGGAGCAGAGAAGTCCAGAGCCGGATTGGGCTTATGCCTAATGTGAGATGACTTTTTATCCTTACCAGCATGAACATGCATAGAAGTGAGATTAGAAAAACGCTTTGGTGAATGCATAGTAACCTCACTATTTCTCGCGGAGTTAGACTTGGTGCATAATCTCATTGCTCTCTTCTTGCCAACCCATTATGAGGTTCTCCCCAAAACCCTTTTTGTTTTTAGTTATATATCATCCTCTTCTTCCACATCCCAATTGATGTAGGACACTTTGATTTCAACTCGGTCTAAGTATCTAGGTTCAAAAAGCTCCAAATAATCCTCTTCATGCCCACTTATGTCAAGCTTCACCTACAATGAAATTACTTGCTCCAACACCATTCTCATGTTTTCCCTCTTGAACACCTCAAGTTCATCACTGCAATCTTCCCAAAATTCCTCTAGGTGTGGAATTGGGAGGTACGGCATCAGACCGAGACTTCGTGAAAAACCTTTATTGTCAAAGCCTTTTCTTTCATGATACAGTGGAAAATTGAAGTTTTTCAAGTCATCTCCAATGCTTAAAGCATCTAACATTGAACTGTAGGATAAAATACCCAACTGAATAGGAAAATGATCCTCCCATTTATCCCTGGGTTGAGCCTTCTTAATCATGATAGACAACTGCCTACAAATCTCTACCAAAACAAAACAATCTAAACAAAAACAAGGAATCTTGAAAGGCTCTTCCTCAAAACCACCTACTCTTATGTAACAAAAGTGAGGGAACTGAATAAAGAAACTACCAAATCTCTTCACTAATGCTTATGCATCCTCAGACATCCTCTTGGTTTTCATGTTCTTTAATTCGTAACACAAATCTCCCAGGAAGGCATTATGTACCATCCTAAAGTCTTGCAAAGCATTATCCTTTTGTAACATAGGGTTAAAATCATACACATAGACCTCTCCCTCAGTGAGTTTCCTAGGTAGTCCCACTATCTCCTTAATACACACCAAGAAATATATCAGATATGAGGAAATGAAGAAATTATGCTTGAACTATTTGGCCATACGCAGCTGCTCTCTCATGGAATCGGCAATCAGCTCTGCCCAATCAAGATGTTGCTTTCTTTCCAGTACCAGTTGTACATAGCAATAAATCCAATCATCAAAACTATAGGCCTCTGTCAAGCCTCTGACTCAACGCAATAGTAACATGACATCATGAATGTGGGGAAGCATATGGTTCTTGTTGGGATTCTTGGGCAACCTGAAGCCACCCCTTTAGTGAACCTTCAACCAATTATTCGCTACATACATTATTCCGGTGCCCGGTTCTATCTGCGTTCAACTCATTAATTGATTGGGTGGTAGAAAAGTTCAAGAACTGATAATCAGGTAGTTTGAAAATGAGTGAAATAACTTTGCGGTTAATGGCAAGGAGGGTTTCACCATTATCTCTTTTGATGGTCTCAGAAATTGGATCATACCTAGCAATACACTCTCTAACCAGTTCTGGGCAAGGGATAGCTGGGGGGAAGGCTGCCGCTTCTATGAGACCACTACTCGGAATTTCTACACCAAAGGAACCATCAATTCCCTTGAACACCCTTTCCTTTAAAAATTCTAGATTTTCCCCCTTCAAGTCTGTATCACTAATTATGGGCTCTGTACATGCAAGACTAAAAATGTTCCCAAAAAGGTGTAATGTGGACTTCATAATTCATAGATAACAAGCCTTATTTTCTCAGCAAATCTTATTACGAGAGAGGAAAAGTAGGTAAAAATCACTGGAGAGGACAAGAAACAAACTCACCTTCACAGTTGTGAGCAATCGGACAACTACCAGCAAACAAACTTTCTATCCAAGAAAAGTAACTCCGCAGCAATGAGGAACAAGTTTTTAGAGAACTAATCACTTCATACCTTATAGAAAAAGCAGTGATATGAACTTATTAAGTGCATTAATTCCAATCGTCAGTTCTAATGTGCTAAGCGTTTGGAATGGACATCACACGTGCGCATTGAATGCATGGTGGTGTATTTGAAGTAACCATCAAGTTGCAAAAATGATTGCTTGCCTTGAAAACTCAACCAACTGATGTCACTTGAGATATGGTTCAAACTTCAACATACTTACTAATAAATGCGCCATCATATCTTTTTAGCCCTTGGGACCCACCTGACTTGAACACGTATGAACAATCTGAACTAACTTCATGAGAGTTCAAGTAGTTC
Organism: Cryptomeria japonica; assembly: GCF_030272615.1. Taxonomy (NCBI): domain Eukaryota; kingdom Viridiplantae; phylum Streptophyta; class Pinopsida; order Cupressales; family Cupressaceae; genus Cryptomeria; species Cryptomeria japonica. The sequence continues at coordinate 688,732,883 of NC_081414.1, forward strand.
AAGGTGTACACCGCGCCAAGAAAATTCTCTTCTAAAAAGATTAACTCTGGTAAGTGTTGTTGACCGTTTGAACCACGTTGAACATGTTGAACACCCCCAAACTATTTGAACTAGGTTCAAAGAGTTCGCTGCATGGAGAAAGATGATATAACAGATCACCGAATGCGAACATTAAAAAGAACTGCTGCAAAACACTTGAGTGAATGTTAGTATAAAAACCTCCTAGACACCTAAGAACCTGCAGAACCTAAATGAACATTATGAACTTGCTTCAAAAAGGTTCAATGAGTTCACAGGGTTCAATCCGACCATTAAAACTTGGCGTTTAAGATTAAAAGACAATTTACAAATGGATTAAGGATTGAACCGAGGAATTTCTAGAAAGACAAGGACTTCAAATAAAATTTTATAAGGCAACTTATTCCTACTATGAAGGATGAATGGTGAGATAACACACCTCTACCTCTTTGTCTTTACTCATGTCTTTTCTTCAACTTCTCTTCTCTTTCAAGGCATATTGGTAAGCTTCCTCAACACTCTGGAACTTGATCATACTGAGTTTGTCTTGTATAGACATCTGCAACCCATTCAAATATCTTGCATCTTGTCCAACCTCATCATCAACATGTCTGGATCTGATATTCAACTTGTAAAATGCTTCGATGTACTCCTTCACACTTGATTCCTTCTACTTAAGGTTCTGTAACTTTTGAAATAGATTTATTTGGTAATTAATTGGCATAAACTTTAATTTAATTTGGCAACCATCCACTCCCAATATTTGATCTTCTCTTTACCTCTTCTTTGTCTATCAACCTGCAAATGTTCCTACCAAAGAGATTCATGACCTTTCAAAAGAGTATAGGCATATTTTACCTTCTTTTCTTCTATGGTGTTTTCAAAATCAAAATACTTCTCCATTTCCAAGATCCAATTGATCAATTCATCTGAATCCAACTTGCCATCATACTCTGGTGGGGTAAAATGTGGTTTGGTATTCACCCTACTCAAAACCCTCAATAACATTTCTTCATCCGGATCGATCACTGGTGGATTTGCTACTTGTTCTTGTTAGATAGGTCAAATAATCAGAAGACAACTAAGAGGGGGGGAGGGGGTGAATCAGTTCTCACAGATTACAAGAACCATTAGCAATTTAAACTTTAATACTGAAACCCAAAATATCAATACCGGAATAGAAAATAAACCAATTAAGCATAAAGAATGATCATAGAATAAATACAATCCACATGACACCAAGATTTGTATGTGGAAAACCCTGTAAAGGGAAAAACCATGGTGGGAAGCCTACCCACAATCAAATAATACTTTTGTAGTAAGTATGTGAATTACAATGAATGGGCCTACACTTGTAGGAAGGCCGACAGCCTAGAGTGCACTTCTCATCACAAAAGGAGCCTCACTGACTACCTAGAAATCCAAACTACAATCCGGAGAAGTGTTGAATTGCAAAAGATAGCATCTCCTATGCCTAAGTATAGTTCTGATTAAGCTCAATATCAGAGGACTAAATTCTCTTATATAAACCCAATTGATCTTCAATGATCGACCAACCACTGGTACATTCGGAGTTGATTTCTGACAATCTTTTGTCGGATTTTTGACGAATTTTCGTTGGAGTGTCGACAAAATCCATCGTCGAAAACTCAGCATCGGATTGGTTGACGATGCCATGCCCATCGAAAATTTGACAATCCAATGGACTCTGCCGACGATCAAAGAAGTCATCGGTCAAAAGCTTGGTATTCATCATAATTCCGACGATGACCATTTTTATAAAAATAAGTAATAATTATCATCGATATAAAAAAAAATAATACCTAAGAAAATCCCTTTTGGTTTCTAATTTGGCGTTACTATAATATTCACTTAAGCGATGGGTCCATTTATCATAAAAGTGTTCTCCCCTTGTCATTTACCTAGGTGGTCCCTTTAAATATTTTATTCTTGTTCGCTTTTAATATACCTTTTCTAATGTCCGGTGGGCCTTATAAGTATCATGCGATTTTTTGTTGATCTGACGGCCCGCATTGATTCGCGACCAAAAAGTGCTTGAAACTTAGTTTCCGCGAAGTAGAGAAAGGTGAAGGTGGTGGACCCAGCATATGGGTTTAGACCAAAGCTAAACACCGATCAAGTTTCATCTGATTGGACGGATAGCGTGTTTTCATGAGATCAAGCTGAACATGTTTTAACCTTTGCCAAGTGGCGAAAGGGTTTGGTGGGTCCCAAAGATAAGCGGTCTTATTTGGTTAAAGAATGATCAGGTTGGAAAAATATCAATGGCTTCTTGTTGTTTTGTGGCTAGGAGATGCACGAGCTATACCTTCAGTGAAATAGCAAAAAGGTGGAGGGTCCCGCTAAGAGTGGTAGTAAATGTGGTAACCCTAGTTGGCGATGACATGGTGGTGACAAGGCACTGAGTTGGCGGTATGCAGTGGGTCCGCGCAAGGTTGTCATAAAAAGAGTAAACAATGAGCAAGTTCTTGAGATCTAACAACTCGCGTGAATTCGCGAAGATAAGATGCTAGCAAGTTAGTCATTGTGAAGTAGCGAAAAGGCCAATGGGCCCAAGGGACACGCATGGCATGAAGTTAAAAGCAGATCAGGTTTGTTTTGATCTAACGGTTCTCGTGGTTTCATGGCCGCAAGCCAAATGAAGAATAATGTTCATGAAGTTGTGAAAGATAGGTGGAAATCACACGGAGGAGTGATGTGGCATAACAACTACCACTTTTTGTAGAGCTTTTCATAGAGCTTGGAAAAAGATCAATGGCTTCTCATTGTTTCGTGGCCAAGAGATGCACAAGCTATACCTTCAGTGAAATAGTGAAAAGATGGAGGGTCCCACTAAGAGTGGTAGTAAATGTGGTAACCCCAGTTGGCGATGACATGGCAGTGACAAGGCACTAAGTTGGCAGTATGCAGTGGGTCTGGGCAAGGCTGTCATAAAAAGAGTAAACAATGAGCAAGTTCTTGAGATCTAATGGCTAGCATGAATTAGCGAAGATAAGATGCTAGCAAGTTATTCATTGCGAAGTAGCGAAAAGGCCGATGGGCCCAAGGGATAGGCATGGCATGAAGTTAAAAGCAGATCAAGTCTATTTTTATCTAATGGTTCTCGTGCTTTCGTGGCTGCAAGCCAAATGAAGAATAATGTTCACGAAGTCATGAAAGATAGGTGGAAATCACATGGAGGAGTGACGTGGCAAAACAACTGCCACTTTTTGTAGAGCTTAGAAAAAGATCAATGGCTTCTCATTGTTTCGTGGCTAGGAGATGCACGAGCTATACCTTCAGTGAAATGGCGAAAAGGTGGAGGGTCCCACTAAGAGTGGTAGTAAATATGGTAACTCCAGTTGGCGATGACATGGTGGTGACAAGGCACTGAGTTGGCGATATGCAATGGGTCCGAGCAAGGTTGTCATAAAAAGAGTAAACAATGAGCAAGTTCTTGAGATCTAATGGCTCGCGTGAATTCGCGAAGATAAGATGCTAGCAAGTTAGTCATTGCAAAGTATTGAAAAGGCCGATGGGCCCAAGGGACAGACATGGTATGAAGTTAAAAGTAGATCAGGTCTATTTTGATCTAACAGTTCTCATGGTTTCATGGCTGCAAGCCAAATGAAGAATAATGTTCACAAAGTCATGAAAGACAGGTGGAAATCACATGGAGGAGTGACGTGACACGTGGTTTAAAAAAGTGGTTGAGGGCCCGCCTAGGTGTAACCGGCAGTTATGTGGGAATAGTAAAAGGGAACACATGGCGGATTAAGGGTGGAACCAAAAGGAGTTTCCAAGCCTAATGGTTGACTGCCATGTGGCATTTATTAACTGGATAACAAGTGGGGTAAGTAATTCCCAGATAAAGGGCCCACTTAAAAGGCATTCATCTCAAGATTGATCCAATGCTTCTCGTTGTTTTGTGACCCGAAGATGCCCGCAGCTTAACCTCAGTGAAATGGCGAAAACCATTAGCCGTCAAGATGAGGCACAGTTAGTTAAAAGGATTGACGGTCCCGATTGGAGTTAAAGGTCGGGTGGTTTGAGTTTGATCTAGTGCTTGGCGCTGCCTCGCGAAGGAAAAGTGCATGACTATTAAACTCCATGAAGTGGCAAAAAGGAGGTAGGGCCCGACACTAAAGCAAAGAGATTAAATGGAGATAAAGGAGATGTAAGTTCTCAAGATCCAATGGCCAGCGTTGTTTCACGAAAGAAAAGAGCACAGGTTTTATGTTCTACGAAGTAGTGAAAGAGCGAAATAGAGGAAAGACTTAGAGAAATTATGACCCATTGGAGACAGTTTTGAATTCGATTTGGTGAATTTAATTCTGGAAAGAAAGCCGAAGCATGCAGAGTTAATTTCTAAAAACTTAAATGCCAACTTGCCCTTTTCAGTTCGCATCAACTTGATTGCTAAGTATTGTTTCATGGAAGTTTGTTGCATAGCAAATTGTTGCAAAGCAATTTTCTTCAAGCGAATAATCAAGTTTCTTGTGCTTTTCTTGATAACTCTTGGTTTGTTCTCAAATACTGTTATGTCAATTACTTCATTAGAGGTCTGTGCTAGCTTCTAGTGGTATAATTGTTTGACCAGAATGGCACCCAGAAGAGAATTTACAGGGAAAGTGAATTACTAGGACCGAAATATCTGTGATGATTTTTTAGAGAAATTAACCATGTCCACCAATGCTGGGGCTAAGGCCAAAGAGCTAGTACCTAAGAACCCTCATCTAAAAATTGGAGATGGCCTTTATGATAAGGGTAATTGGTTGTTGGACCCTGAAATACGATTGTCAAGCTTAGGACTCTTCAAAGTCGGTTTTGGGCAGAGGAATTCCCTAGCTCCTTTGAATGGCATATGGGAGAAGGATGTAGGAAAGCTTGTGGTCCCAGGTGTTTTTATGGATGTAGATCTGTTAGCCCTGATTGCACAGAATTATGACTCTGTGGCAAGATGCATCAGGAACATAAAGGGATCAGTCTTGATTGAGATAAATGAAGATGAATTTAGGAAAGTGCTTAAACTCAGTTGGTCCTCCAATTTGTTAGAACCTATTGACTTTGAGTCATTAGCCCAGGTTTACAACACACAAAGGGATCATCTTAGAAGTGGCCCATTGAAAAAATTCTTTGTAAAAATAGGGGGGTTAACAGTTGTAGGCCCTAGCACAATGGAACCATTCTCTCTCAACCTATTCACTTTGAGAGCTAAGGGTATGTATTGGGCATTATGCCAGATTTTTGGAGAGGATGCTGAAAAGAATATGCCAACCCATTATATGTTAATGATTGCACAAATTCTAAACCCCTCCCTAGCAATAACATTTGATTATGCCTCATACCTTGCTGATGCAATTCATAAAGGGCTAGTAGGAATAAAAAATGGTAAGGTGGATAGGCCATTTGGATGGTACTCCATGTTAATGCATATGTTTCTATTCAAAGGGGCTGATTATTTTGGAAAGGAGATGGACCTGATTAAGGTCAAGGATAAAGAGGAGATGCCAATGCAACTGTGGAGTACTGTTCTATCTTGGAATAGAGAAGATGCAAGTTATTTAAAGTTTGATAGATGTTTTGCATCTAAAATTAGGATTCTTCTATGTAGAGAAAACCCTAGAATTCTTAAGGCTCTTTTGGAGTTTCTTAGACCAAAGGAGTTTGCAGAGGATATCAAGATTGTTCACAATTGGGGAGACATATATTTGTACCCTGTGTCTACTATTTTTAAAGTGTTTGGATTTAGAGGCACCACCTTTTTACTACCCTATCAGGTCCCATTGAAGATAGGGATTTGCAGAAGTCCTGAGACAAATTGGGGGAGTACAAGAAGCAGAGCTAACCAATAGAGGTAAAGGGACTATTTTCCCAACTATTACCATGGCTCACCATTTTGTGATCACTAAGGGTGGATGGAGATTTTTTGAAGAATTCTTTAAGCCATATAGGTTGTCTACTACAGTGTCAAGATGTGCAGACCCCGAGGATTTTTTCAATGGCATGTTCAGAAAAAGAGCAGTGTGCAGAGGTAGGCCACATTAATTTTAGTTTCCAGAAGATCTGATTAGAAATGAATTTAGCTTAGATGAGCAAGAACTGAGGAAGGAGAAGTGGGTGGCATATTAAAAAGCCCTTGATTTTATCCATCAATTTGACACTGGCTATGACCCCCTTTCTAGCTTCAATCCATTTGAGGAGAAAATAAAATTCCTAATTCTTTATTTTGAAGATCTCATGCAGACCTTAAAAGAAAAGAGGGAGGCCATAATGCAAAATGAGCCTGATAAGGCTAAGATGGTATGGGCTAAGCCTACCTTTGCTAGAGATATCCCACGTGGTGACTATGTAATGCACAAAAGGTCAAAGTACACTATGATAATGCCAGTGACAGGTGAGCCTTCCACTTCAAAAGGGAAGAGGAAAATTGAAGATGTCATTGACATCCAGGATTCCCCTAAGAAGCAGAGAGTGGGAAAGGAAATTGAAACTGATGAGCCTCAATATTCTCCATCTCAGTCTCCTATCCACATTGGAGATGAACAAGCTGTGGCTGAACAATTATTGCAGTTAGGGAGTCTTGGTGAGATTGCCTATACCTATGAGGAGACCCAAGAGGGGATGCCTAAAGAGCCACCTAATGCTGAAATGGATTTGACTGATGGTGAGTTAAAGGGCCAAGAAATGGACCTTACTGTTAAGCAAGCTAGTGAAGAATTCCTAGCTAACAGTAATTTTGTCACATCAGGAGCTTTTATACAGTTTCTATGGAAGAAAAATATTGATCAATTCAAGACTAGATGTGAATAGAGTAAAAGTGAACAGCCTCTTAAAATTACAACTCAGGTAGAAGATGAGATTAAGCAAGAAATGATGGAGGAGTTCAAAGCAATCACCCCTAAGAAAGGAAGAGAAATGGTAGCAAAGGCTGGTGTGTTGATTCTCCCTGAATGGGATATAGTTGATGCCTTAGTGCTTGATGGAGTGAGGAAAGAAACAAAGCCTATGGAAGGAGTGACATTCAGCAAAGATAATTTTGCTCTTGTCATGTGGTCTTTAAAGAAGGATGAAAACAAAAGAAGGAAGGATGCATCAGATTCTAGCCTCTTAGGAGGCATGATAGTCAAAAGAGTCCAAGACACAGGGGTAGTGGAAGCTGCAAGCACAGTCCTAGAGACTGCAAAATTCAGTGTTGCGGTGGCAGAGAAAGAGGCACAAGAAAAGGCTAATCTCCAATTGAAGTTGGAGACTATTTTAAAAGCTTACAATGATGCTAAATAAGGAATAGCCAACAAAGACAACATAATTGCTAGACTCTAGAGTCAACTGGCAAGTCAATATCATCCCGGTGAATCTTCTACACTCATGATAGCCTCCTCTCCAACAAGACCCCCTCCTACTAGTCCCATCATTGAATATCCCCCTTCTCCTATGCCTTCTAGTTCCCAATTACCTGAAAATGTCCAGACATTGTATGCAAACAAATATGAGGAGAAGGTGAAAGCCACCATCTTGAAGTTTGCTGACTCAGTCAAAACCTCCAATGTATACATAAATATGAAGAGGATTCTTGAGATTTTGATCAAATTGAGAGAAGAAGAAGCCACTTTGGAACCAATCCTGAAAAAGTGGGTGCCTAGAGGTAAAGAGTTAGAGCTCATGTGTTCTTCCCATGTAGATGCAGAAGAGAATGACAATCTAAGGTCCACATGTGAGTTTATAAAAGAGATGAATATTATTTTAGTGGAAGGAGCAGGTATAAAAAGAAAATCCCAACTTTATAGGAAAGAATATGCAAATCATAAATTTGAAATGTTTCCAGGAGGTTTCATTGGTCCTGTCCAGCTAAAGGAAGAGAAGACTTGGTTAAAGGAGGTGGACCACAATTTGTCCCTAAGGATCAATCAGATTATTAGTACTGATGACACATCCTTATTTGTCCAAAAAATTGAGGAAATTGAAAAAGTAAAATCTCATTATGGTTTCATAGAAACAGAGATTGGGCATGTATGAGTCACTTGGAAGTGGCTAGAAGATATGAAACAAAAGATTACTAGTTTTACTTGGCCTAGTGATGATGTGTATCAGGAGTGGAAAGATAAGTATATGGGATAGAAAGAAGATGCTCGGGAGCAGTTACAGGAGGTTGCAACAAAACAACAAGCAGAGGAAGCCACAGATGCTGAAAAGGACTTATAACCGCTTCTTGAAAATGACCGATTGTTTATAACAAACTTTCTTTTGAAGGGTCCAAAGCTTGTATGCATCCATACTATTATAAATGGATACCAAGACTCCTAAAAAAATGATCGCAAGTAATTGTAAGAAAATGTTGTAGAAATTTATCTGAGCTTTTTTCTAGTCTTATGGAGAATACTCCGAGTTTTGTAATATTTTCTCCAAATTAATATCAATATACAAACTAGAAATAGTGTATATACATAAATGTGCATAGCAGTCATAGGGAAACTCATGTCAAATGTGCAACTCAATACAATAAATAATCTTAGTTTGTAGCCCTATAGCATCATAATGCAGTCCTTGACCAAGTATGCATACAAGAAACATCTAGTTCTATTAAGGCACAAGCATCAAAGTCAGAGGTTATGACAACTAGTGAAAAACATCAAGAACAAAAAGTTTAGTCTCAAGAATTAGGAGTTGTAATAAAAAAACTTACAAGGATGAGGCATATTCATAACTTTTGCAGTCCCACCTTGGATATCAACACGAGAAGCAACTCATATTGTTCATGTAAAGATAAGACAATATGGGAGTTCATTATACCCAGCAACTCGTGGTGTTGTTGTTCATGTTGGCTCTATTGGACCCTGCAAATAAGATTCAATATACATTATTCAATAACATTAACTGTGCAACATAATGAAATATTGAAAAGTGTGTTACCTTGTTGAGCTTTGCTTGGTTTTGAGAATAGTTTAATATTATCTACTTAACAGGGCCAACCACGTGAAAGTGGAAGCTCATTTGGCCCCTCCCCTCCACCTAACATCACTCTAAATTCCCCATTAACATCTTATAACATTCATTCATTAATTCTTTCTACCATTAAAAAAATATAGCATTCATTCATTAATATCACATAATGTTCATTAACACATAACATTGATTAACATTAATTAACACACAACATTCATCAATATTAATTAACACATCATCCATAACCATTAATTAGCACATAATTACATTCACTAACACATAAAAATCAGTCATTATCAAATAAGTTAGATTACAATCATTTCTTTCTTTGTTTTTTCTTTGAAGCTATGAAAAGACTAAGTGGAACATCGGTGTCTTCATCATTTCCCCCCTTTGTAGATGTTCCACCAACTGCTCGTGATCTCAATGTATGCCTAGTTCTATATTGAGGATGAGGACACTGAAGCGAAGGGGGGTCCTCTGCAATAACAAAGAAATGGGTCAAATTCAAAAAAAACAAAATATTAGCGTTACAAGTATTTCATTAATTTAGAGAACATAATTGTTGTGCTCTTTACCTGATGGGGCCACATCATTTTGTGTAGCCTCAACCTCAACATGCTGAACAACACGGTCCTCTTCACCTGAGTGGGGAACATCACGTTCTTGAGGTTGTGTACCCAGATCATGCTCCACTTGCTCACCACCGACTACATGCTCTAAAATATTAACAAGAAAGGTTACATTAATTACTACTCTAATTACAAATTAATATTTTTAATTGTATTAATAGCTAAATAAATAAATTTGAATAGCAAATGAATACCTCCACTACTGGGATGCACATCTGGACATTCATGTGCAGGTGGTGCTTCACAATTAGCAGGCTGCATTCCAATGACATGCACATTGTTATCATTTCTTGCTTATTTAAAACAAATATAGTCACTTTATGTTGGAACTCAACATCAATTATATTATTGGTAAAGTATTCAATTTGAAACAACTTCCATTTGCCATATTTACCTGTGTGACGGATGCACTCGAATGTTGTGTATGCCCACTCAATTCTTGTAGCCGATCAGCCATGGCTGAATAGCCTTGCTGGTAGGCAATTCTCTTGTCATCTTCTATGGGCACTCTATTGAATTTAGAGCCCTGCATTTTTCCCTGGTACCGTGAATTTTGCTTGCATTGTTTGATAAAAAAAAAAATTTGCAATTTATTAATATTTTGAGACAATATGGGAGTTTACATGAGATAGTTACAATCCGTGCAACAAGTTTCATGTAACCTCTAGAGCCGAGTTTGTGTTGCCCGTGCTTTTCTTGCCTTGCCTTGGTTGCCTTTGACGTGTCACTCAGTCTATAAAAAGTTTGAATTATGTTAGATTATATAAATATAAAGAGTAATTAATTAGTACATAATTACATTCTTAATGGTATCCTGTACCTTCTTCTAGTGTCTACTGGTGTATTTCCTTTTTTCCTTTCAATTCTCTCCTTGGCATCCAAAATTAGGTCCTTCCACTCCCTCTCTGGAATCATGGGGGGGTGCTCATACTTTAGGTTCCTCTCCAAATGGGTCCTGTATTGGTCCCTCACATACTTTAGATATGTGCCAGCTTTTTCAAGGAGCTTGGTTTTGTCAAAGGTGTCATTTCCAAACCACTCAACCATTTGGTTTGTCAATTCATCTTTTAACCTTTTTTCTTGGTCATTCCACCTTTTAAAGCAAAAACAAACCTATTAGACTTAGAAATGAACTGAAGCTACATTTATTACACTTCAAGAAATGGATCAAAGGAAAAGTATTCTAGCAATGATATGAATTCAAAAGTGGATAAGGGTTAGTTCACATATGATGTACCACCTTTTACGTATGGTGGGCCCAAATATCTACAATACAATGCCACTAAGATGTTTATAGAAAATATCATTGCCTGCAAAAAATTCATGGGATCAATATTAGTCCAAAATGAGTGATCATAAAGTAAATTACAATTAGAGTATATATAATAATAATTTTAAAGTACCTGGAACCTTTTGTATCTTTAAGGGAAGCATTTCTTCGTCGCTCACCACTAATGTGGCCTGCAATGTTCCCATACTAGCAATACGAGAAGATCTAGGAAATGATGCTATGTTATCAGCAGTAGTCGCCTATGGCACATCCTCATGTGCATCTCCTCTTGCAAAAAATAAATCCATTATGAAATGGTATTAGAATTCAAGAAAGAAAGCTTGAAGGGAAATAAACACATGACAGAAGATAGAGAAAAATAGGGATCTACCAATAGTAGGTGGGCCAATATGACGTGCACTAGAGGATGTTTGCATGCTACATGTTACCAACATTGCAGTTGGCAATACAGGTGAGGGTGACCTCTGATGAGGCAGCATCGGCATTTGCACAGTAACATTGACAACACCTAAAGAATAATACATTAAATATATCAAACATTAAATATATGAAAATACAAGAAAATCATCATCACCTGATCCTACAACACCCTAATCATACAAGAAAATTGTCATCACCTAATCCTACAACACCCTAATCGTAGGAACGACTTTCATGAGGGCGGATAAATTGCTGTAAAAACAATACATACATATTTTAGTTAATTACATAAAAAGAGAATAAAATATAAACCATTATTGAACTTTTGTTATAATTAAAGCTTTCATTACTGCTTACTTGCAAGTTTTTTGCTGTCTTATACAATAATTCCACCTTCTATCATATCTCATTAGTGGTAGGATGCACTGCTACCAAAGCAACAATCTCTTTTCTAATTTTTATAAGAGGCATTTTAAATAATTTCACAAGGTTTGTGTGATCTTCAGGGTCATCATTGCTTAACCCTAATGATTCCACAACCATAGAAAGGTGCTCAGGTATTGCAACTCCCTTTCCCTTTCCCCAAACATCCTCTTGTGTCAAGAATATCATTAACAATTACAAAATTAGTATAAATCACTAAAAAAAGAACATAATAATGCAACAGTTTTCTTCTACCTAGTTTGTACAATTACAATGAGGTTTACATGCTTGGTAGAAGTGTCACAAGGTACATCTCTGTCTGCGATATGTGATGGATCCATGTCGGCCTGTGACAAAGAAAAAATATAAAAAACGTTAGCGAAATTACATCATACACAACATGAACAACATGAACTTTGTAGACAAAAAGAGTATTAAATATTAAAAATATGTTGTCATCAAAATCATTTTAAATTTTGTAATTCCTTACCTTTACTTTATGTAGACTATGCAGGATCCTCAACTAAATGGTCACATAAATAGTCACATAGCTAATAAACAATCCAATTTCCATAAATAAACACAGTTTAAAAAATTTCACATAAATAGTCACACCCCCTATCTCCATCTCCATATTAAAAGGTGCATCATGAATTAATTATGTAATGGCATTAGAATTCAAAACTGAATGAATTAATTATGTAAAAAAAATTCTATCAAGAAGTCAATATTCAATAGATAATATACTAATCGCATTCCTCATACATTTCATTCCTCATCATCATGAACATCAAGGTCATCATTGCCATCATCATCATCATCATCATCATCATCATCATCATCATCATCATCGTCATTGTCATCATCATCATGAACGTCTTCGCCATCATCATCACCATCATCACCATCACTGTCATCATCATCAGCATCATCATCATCTTCTTCTTCTTCTTCTTGTTCTTCTTCATCGTCATTGTGAAACTGTCGATCGTGATCATCATCCACTTCATCTTCTACTTCTTCAATATCTTCTTCTTTGGTATCTTCTTCTTCCATCACATTATACTTTATCGGCCTTCCTCTTGGATCGTGTCTAACAACAAATGACCAACCTGGTTTATGTGGAACCTCAAAGTAAAATACTTGCTCACATTGGGTTGGAAGAACATAAGGCTCATCCCCAACTAGTTCAAATGACCTTGTATTTAGCATTATAAAACCATTATCATGTTCAATAACACTTCTATCAGGATCATTTTTATTCAATCGTAGCCTGTACCATTTGACAACGAACAAAACTAATTTGAAGGAGTTAAAATCACACTCAAGTATATCATCCAAAATGCCATAGTATTGATTTTGAGACTGTTGAGGATGAATGTCATTTATTGATGAAATATTTGTCACCTCAAAGACTGCAATGATGCCAGAATCACAAGTTTTCTTCGTGTCATCCAACTTTTTTATGCAAAATTTATGACTATTGCAACACATAGCGTTGTGGTGTTTGACCTGCGATATGTCAAACCTGTAAAATTTATTGCATTGTGAGTTGATAAACATATAGGTGATTAATAAATTTATACGTACCTATTTATCTCTTAGACCATATGCTAAATCAATTTCCCTTTGCGTAACATTGGAATCTCCATTACAATGTGCTTCTTTAACCAATGAAGCCACACCTTCCCATGTTAACATGCATCCAGAATGTTGACAACGTTCAATCCATACCGTCATCCAATCAAGATTGTTTACAATATACAAATGTTGTGCATCCCACTCTCGACCAACTATACAAAAAATAAATAGACGTCTTACAATCAATTTATTTTGAAGATTAAGAATTAATTAACTACAATAACATCTTATAATTACCTCTCACTTTCCTCAATCTACCTTTCCCCATCAAGTACTCCCCTTTGAATTTGTTAATGGTGTTGGGATCCCAAATGCGATCCACATGGATCTTTGCTACAAACTTAGGAAGATATGCAGAAATGTACATCATAGTCTGGTATACCATATATCCCTCCACCATAGAACCGTCAGGATGTGCTCTTTGTCAAACCAAAGCCTTCAAAAATTTCAAGTGCCTCTCAACCATCCACATTGACCTAGTGTGTACAGGTCCACACAATTCAATCTCCTCAACTTGGTGTATGAGGTAGTGTTCTTGTGCATTGAAAAAAGCTGGAGGTAGACACTTTTACATTTCACACATTAAATGAGGAATTTTTCTCTTCCAATATTTTATATCGTCTTTATGGATTTCTTTACATGACAACCACCTACAAGGTATTCAAGACGCAAAAAAATATATTACATAAGAAGTAAAACAAATCGCAAATATAATATCTATACAATGAACTAAACAAATATCACTACTTGCCTTATGCATTTTCCAAGATCATATATGATTTGCTTGACATTACTGTCGAAGTCGTTTGGGAGAGATAGAGGTAGAACGTACTGCAACAATTATAAAATTATCTTTTCATTTTTTTCTTAACATAATGAAAAGTACACGTATGCTCAGTACTTAAATACATACTAAAAAAACAAGAACATGAATTACCTTAATGAAGGTATGCCAATCATGTGTTTTCATTCCTGGCCCAAATTCACTTTTCTTTGATATAAGATTGTTTATGTTCACAACAAATCCTGTGGGAAATCGAATTTTTCGTATGACTTCTTTTATAGCATTGCTTTGCTAGTCCGTTAATAACCAAGGAAGCTCACTTATATTAATTTGGTCTCCATGGCTATCTGATTGAATGCCATTTATCATTGCATGATTGGAATCCTGAATGTCACTACACATTTTGACAAGTTTTTCTTTGTCACGCCTTCCATCCAATATTTTCCATAATGTCTCTGTTATATTCTTCCCAATATGTATACTATCAAAAAAATGAACAATTTGTAACTTCTCATAGTAGGGCAACCTACTAAATTGTCGGGGATAACTTTTTATTCCCTTGGGAAGGTGGTCATTTATGCCTTCACGACCATCATGATCATCAATCACATCATCAGTAAACAAAACAAAATAGAAAAGATGTTTTATGACAAACCAATAGATGGAATGGCATTATCTTGATGATTAATTCTATTATATTCCAACTTCCACAGGTGAGGTGTCATTCTTCGTGGCTTTGATGTATTCTCTTCTTTCCCATTGAAAAGATGTTTTTCAATATTTTGATACTTATGATTTTTGTGGAGAAAGTTCCTATACTCATCAAACACTTGCTTTCCTATACTATTTGAATGACTAGATTTCATCTTTGGACCACACACAAGACATGCAAATTTTCCCTTTGTTTGAAGACCTACAAGATAATGTATAATTAGATTAAATATGATAATTTTTTGAATTATAATGTTCATGCACAACTTAAACAGTATAACATACCACAAAAATGTGTTAGCCCTGGGGCATCGTGTATTGTCCATAGAAGCATCGCATGGAATTGAAATTGTCTTTGTCCTATTGGTCTAGAGATGTCATACATAGTGACACCATTCCATAACTCCAGCAACTCGTCGATAAGAGGCTCGATATATACATTCATATCTTTAACTTGGTACTTACCTAATCGAATGAACAAAAACATTACATAATTATTATGACCATTTTACTGCAATATTTATAATTAAATTTAGATGACTATATTTAAATGATAAAATACCTGGAACAATCATTGCCAACATTATGTGCTCCCTCTTTATTGACATCAATGGAGGAATGTTATTGTTGATAACAAAAACAGGCCACACTGAGTAAACAGATCTCATCTCTCCAATGGATTGACACCATCCACTGCCAATGAAAGCCTGAGATTACGAGGTTCTTCTTTAAAGTGTGGCCACTTTTCCTCTATGTCCATAAATGTTGAATCATCCATAGGCATTCGAATAATGTCATCTTGAATTCTATTGCATACATGGTAATCCATAAATTGTGCCAAGGTAGTACACTTGAATAATCGTTACATACGTGGAATAATGGGAATATAGCAAAAAACCTTGCGAGGAACCCTTTTTGTTATTTGATCTGTTCGATATCTACTAATATGACATTTTGGGCATTCAGTTCGAAATTCATGTTGTTTGTGATATATAATATGATCATTGGGACAAGCATCTATTGCTTGATACTCCATTCCAATATCTTTCATAATGGCAGATAATTCTCGGTTTGAGCGAGGTAGAATATTTGATGGTGGTAACAAAAACTCACCTATCAATCTACAACAACAAAATATAATTTGTTATAATAAATAATATTAATGGTACATCATGATTCACAATTTATTATGACATATATGACATGCCTTAACATACATGACATTGTTATGTTGGATAAACCATTCATAACCTTCAAGTTCACCAACAACAATACAACGGAGAGAAGAGTTGCCTGCGAGCCTTCATAAAGGGCCTCAGATGCCTTCTCAAGTAGAGGGACATCATGAACAACATCAAGGCCATCTTCATAATCATGACCAACTACGCGAATAATAAATGAGTCATGGATCAATGTATTTGTACCATCATCTTCAATAGTGTTTTCTAGCTCATGATCGTCATCTTCCATGGGATCATTATCTTCAGCTTTGATATTCACACCTCCATGTTCATACACTTAGAAAACCATATTCTCAAGGTTATATTGATCCATACCATGTGCTCCGGGGTGCTCGACCTATATAAAATTGATATACATAAATAAATCGTGATCATGATCTTATCATCACGTGATTTATTATGTATATAAATTGTCAAAATGATATAATGAAAAACTTACCAATGGATGATAATCATGTCCACCTTCAATGTGACCATGAAGCCTACAATGTTTCTTCGTTGTTTTGATTAGAAGTCTTCTTGTCTTTAACCCCTTACAAATTTTGCACGGACAATAACATTTTCCATCACCTTTTCTTTTCAAGTTAGACCACAATCTAGCAATTGTCTCCTTATTTTGTTGTTCGTTGATATTGTCTGACATGGTCTTTCTTCATAGGAAAGAAAATAGAAATTATTGTCTGACATGGTCTTTCCCTCAGGAGCTGGCATATCTTGCTTCCATACTTTAATTCTATTTTCCATGCATTGCAAACAAGTTTTTACATCTTTGTTGGTTGTGGTGGTGTCACAGAGAGTTTATATCAATAAATGAAGAACATGCCAATGCTTTTAATGCAGTAGTAGAAGTCTATCTCTTATTCAATATCTCTAGTGAAACCCCCATGATCTTTTGTTGGAGTAGAATTTGTTATATTCTAGAAAGGGTCTTGTCCTTTGTTGATGGGATATTCATCTACCTCAAGAAATAACTATTCTTATCTCCAACAAGAAGTGGAACTAAATGAAGATCTAGCACCATGAAATTAATCCTCAAAAGGATTACTATAGTTAGTTTTGGTAGATAACAATCTGGGTAAAATACTAATGTGGCTTTACGAAACATTATGTACTAGCTCAGCATACTCTAACAACTTTGGTGCGACATGCTACAACATGTACTAGCTTAGCATACTCTAACAACTTTGGTGTGACATGCTACAACCAATTAAGTCTCCATCGGTATCTCTATTGTGTTTATGGATTGGGATTCAATGTACTCTTTTTATACACAGATTTTACTTTCAACTGAGGAGGTTTGTATGTACTTACTTGTCTTTCAATTGTATCCCTATTTTAAGAATTTCTTCTATCAACAAATCATTTGTTGTAAGTTGTACAAGTGGAAGCTTGAACACGCCTTCCATGCTAGCCTTGTTGATACGTTCAACACCATCTTGTGCAACAAATCTTTAGAACTCCATTTTTCTGAATTGAAGAGTGAGTAGTAGGGACAATCTAGGACACTAACAGAGATTTTGCAAGAGAGATAAATAGACCTAAATATTATGGCTTAATAATGATCAATAGGTAAACAGATAAGAAACTCTCAATATCAAAAATGACTTTCTCAATTGTCTTTACTAGAAATGGATAGATCTACTAATAATGGCTTTATGACTGTATGTCAACTTTAGACTCAATCCAAGAAGAGCTATAACTAATATGCGATATCTAGATTTATGATCTCTATAATATAACAATCCAATAATTATGTTTCCATGCATCTATACCACAACACAAACATCATGCTAGTGTTCAGCCATAGCAATTGATATCCTAATTATAGAATGTGAAATATGCACATAACTATGAATAAAGATTAAGAAAAACAAAGAAAGATGCTTATTGAAAACATAAATGACTAATGGACAAGAATTGAATTCATTGTAGATAGTTTTGAATATCAAATTCACTTATTTGTGTGCATTTAGTAACTCATGTACTTGTGGCCAACCATTTATCTCTTTCATAAATTAAACACTTATTAATAACATTAAATGGCTGAGTAATTATGTTTTAGTAGAAACTGAAAATAAAATATTTTATTTCAGGACAGCTCACACTATTCCCTATCATATTTTAGACTCTCAGTTTTGTTAGTAGTGGTTTGATGTCTTTGGAGCTAATCATTTCATTTCTTTAGTTACGTTTGCTAGCCTACTCCTAGCCTATGCCAAAAAGGATAAAAGATAGAGGAATTTTGTCAAATGTAGTTGCAACTGCACAAAATGGATTTTTTGAGAAGGCTTTAGAAACTTTCAAGCAAATGCAATCAGCAGGTGTAAAGCCAAATTCCACGACCATTGCTACTATCCTCCCTGCCTGTGCCATAATGGGAGATTTGGAATAGGGTATGGACATTCATCGAAGTATAAAGGATAGAGAATTTTTGTCAGATGTTGTAGTTGTAACTGCCTTGGTAGACATGTATGCAAAATGTGGAAGCATAGACAAGGCATGTGAACTATTTGATAGAATGCCTGAAAGAAATGTTGTCTCGTGGACTGCAACGATTGTTGGATATGCACAAAATGGATTTGTCGAAAAGACTTTAGACACTTTCAAGCAAATGAAATTGGAAGGCATAAAGCCAAATTCCACAACCTTTGCTAGCATCCTCCTTGCCTATGCAAAAATGGGAGCTTTGGAATAGGGTATGGACATCCATCAAAGCATAACAGATAGAGGAATTTTTTTAGGTGTTGTACTTGCAAATGCCCTACTTGACATGAATGCAAAATGTGGAAACATGGACAAGGCTCGTCAATTGTTTGATATGATGCCGCAAAGGGATGTGATCTCATGTGAACAATCAACACATGCATATACGAGAGGAAGGGATTGCTGATACAAAATTGAACGCTCACTCCTCAATCATAGTTCAATGGTTATACGAGATTAAACTAGGACAATTAACCACCACATGTATATTTTTTGTAACATGAAATTAAAAACTAGGGCAATTTGAATCTACCTCCTACGTGGGATTTCCTTTGATGCAGATTTGATGTTCTTGGGGGTTGAAGTCACCACGGATGCCTACGCAGGATTGCAATTCACAAATGAATTCCCCGCCTCTTTTTTTATTATGTAATGGCCGCTATCATCGGAATTACGAAGAACTCGAGCACTTTTTTGAAAAAAAGAAAATTCTCATTGCTAATGCCTTCTTTGTCGAAACTAAATGGGTAATTTCCGTCAGAATTATGATGAATGTGGGCATTTTTTCAAAAAAAAATCAAATTTGGCCACAATATACCTTCTCCGTCAGAAACCTCAGTCAAAAATCTAGTCCAAATGTACTAGTGAACTCCCCTACCTGAATGATATTACATTATTCACACATTACATTCCTTGACCATGACCTCTGACAATAACCATGATGATCTACAATGAGATCTTACATCTATTTATACAAAAACCCTCTACCATAAACAATCAGGTCAACCACCAGAAAATAAACCAATTATATAATTACAAACCATGTTGGCCTTAGAACAAACAAATATTATCAACACATAAGATATCCAAAAATTACATTAATAGGTCCTATCCACACATTACATTAAAGTCGGTCCACAACCTAGATCAAGTAGGATGAAGTATAGGTCCACACACCACAATAATGATCTGCATCTACCGAGTCTTAAACATGATCACCAACAACATCCTGAACCTCCACCAGATGCTACACCAACACCACTTGTGCAATTCATCAAAGATCTCCACCAAATGCTCTGTCGGTGAAACCCTCGCCAGAATCAAAAACCAACCTTCTAAGCAAGCAGGATATCAACTGATCTCCAGACCAAAACCAACTAACCAATATGAGTATAAGTATCATGAACAAGCCAATTCCATCACCAGACTATACCGAAGCCTACCAGATCAAGCCGGATCCAAGCTAGCTAGAAACCACTCAATCTACTGGGACCAGAGGAGTGTTGGTAAAGTATCCAAATAGCTAGTGTTGGCATCAATGACAAAACATCAATGCAACATATAATCAATTCCACCAAATGGCCAACAATCTCCCCCTTTGGTCTTGATGGTAACACTAGATGTGAAAAACATTTAAGTACCAAGAAATGCCAAACAAGTCTCCCCCAATGGAAGACAACCAACAATCTTCCAAAAATAGCTCAAAACTCTCCCTATGAAAAATATCTCTATAAAGATCTGAATATCACTATCTCTCCCCCTTTGTTTTTCTTTTTCACTTTCTTTTTCTTTTTCACATCAATATCACTCCCCCTTTGACATCAATGCTAGAAATATGACAGAAATATCAAAGCAAAAACATAAGCCTCTAAATCACAACGCTAACTACTCCCCCTAAGTAGTAGCATCCCACATTAGTGTTGGAATGTATAGTATATCTGATAATGTATGTCGGTCTGATGCCAAACTGCATCAATCAAGTCTCTACTAGAGGGGAAGAAACTCCCAATCTCTCTCTCAGGTACTCAAATGATTCCTTGAACAAAGGTTTAGTGAAAATATATGCAATCTTCTCTTTAGTGTTCACATAAACTAGTCTAACTTTATTTTCTTCCAAATTCTCCTTCAAAAAGTTATACTTGATAGATATGTGTTTTGTTTTATAATCTCATGATTTTCTCTAAAAATACTTTTCACCGCCATCTCATGATTTTCTCTAGGATCACTCTAAAATCCTAAAACAATACAAACAAAATTCATAATGTCAGGCCTAGTACGAGTCAAATAAAGCACACCTCCAATCATATATTTGAATCTTGTAGGATTTACCGGTGTAGAAACATCTTTTCTTGTTAATTTCTCACTTGTAACCATAGGAGTACTTACCGATTTAGAATCTCCCATACTGAATTTCTTCAACAATTCCTTAGCATATTTAGTTTGATAGATTAAAATATCTTTGTCAGTTTGAGTAATCTGCAAACCTAAGAAAAAATTCATCTCACCAATAATAGACATCTCAAATTCTTTCTCCATATTTTTATAAAAGTCAATGCATAACTTATCTTCACCTCCAAAAAAATTGTTATCAAAAAATACTTTAATAATCAATATATCATCATCAGTGATCTTATAATATAAATTATTGTCAGCACTTCCCTTAGTAAAACCAAGCTTTAAAGATATTTATCCAACCTTGCATACCAAGCTCTAGGTGCTTGTTTCAATCCATATAAAGCCTTCCTTAGCCTACAAACCATATCTGTATCATCTGATAGTGAAAAACCAAAAGGTTTCTCAATATAAACTTCCTCATCAATATCCTCATTCAAAAATGCACATTTAATATCCATCTAATAAGTTACCTTGTACTTTTTATAAGCATCATAGGCAAGATATAATCTTACAACTTCAATCCTAGCTACAGGTGCAAAATTCTCTCCATAATCAATTCCTTCCTTCTGAGAATATACTTTATAAACCAATCTAGTCTTATTCCTTATAACTTGACCATCCTCATTCAATTTATTCCTAAAATCCCATTTAGTTCCAATAATATTTTTATTTTTAAGCCAGGGAACCAAGGTCCATGCGTTATTTTTCTCAATCTGATCTAATTCTTTTTCCATAGCTTTCAACCAATATTCATCTTTACATTCCTAATTACTAATACCAGTTCAACTTGTGAAATTAAGCATACCTCATTAGCTATCAGTCTTCTTCTTGTCATCACTCCATTGCTCTTATCCCCAAATATTTGATCTTATGAATGAATTAATCTCACATACCTAGGAGTATTATGACTTTCTATTCATCTTCCCTGTTCTTCAGTTACTGTAGAATTCTTTGATGTCGCCGGAGTAACTTGTTCAACTCTCTATTCCAGTAAAGGTGCTACTGGTTTAGATATAATTATTTTTACTATCGGTTCCTTCTCATAAACTCTGATTTGACTAATGTTTAGCTCATCTACTTTCACATCAGCACTCTCCACAATTCTCTACAGTCTCTTCTTATAACATCTATATGCTTTGATTTCATTAGAATAACCAAGAAATATGCCTTCATCGCATCTAGGATTAAATTTCCCAATAATATCATCTCTCCTGATATAACATTTACTACCAAAAATTCTGAAATACTTAACTGTAGGTGTATTGCCAAACTATAATTCATAAGGTGTCTTACCAGTTTCTCCTTTGATGTGTACTCTGTTGAATGTATAAATGGTTGTGCTCACTACTTCTCTCTAGTAGATATGAGGTAGACTTGGTTCCATCATCATTGTTCTAGCAACATCCAAGATAGTTTTGTTTTTCCTTTCCACAACTCCATTCTACTAAGGTGTCTGGGGAGCAGAAAATTGTTTTCTTATACCATGGTTGTCACAAAAGTTATTAAACTCACTGGATGTGAATTCACTAGCATGATCTGATCACAAACATTTAATCTTCAATCTTGTCACAGTTTCCACTTTAGCCTTAAATATTTTAAACTTTTCAAATGCTTCATATTTTTCTCTCAGAAAAGTAACCCACATCATTCTAGAATAATAATCAATGATTAGCATGAAATATCTATCACCTGAAAAACTTTTAACTCTAGCAGGGCCACACAAATCAATATGAATAAGATCAAGAACATCATTTGATTCATCTTGTATACTCCTAAAAGAGGTTCTGACCTATTTAACCATTTGACATTCTTTACATATCCGATTATAGGGCTTCATAATCTTAGGTATATCCCTAACTACCTTAGTTGAACTGATCTTCACAATGCAATCAAAATTCACATGACACAACATTTTATGCCATGTCCAACTGTCATCAATCTGTGTAATCAAACATGTCTTCTCACCGGAGTTGAAATGAAATATATTACATTTTGTCTATGTACTGATTGCAATCTCCAAACCAGATCTGTTAATGATTTTGCATTTCCTATCCTTGAACTGTAATTGAAATCCCTTATCTACCAATTGTCCTACACTTAAAATATTATGCCTCAAACCTTCAACATAATAAACATTATCAGTATTGTTCTTATCATCCAATGATATAGTTCCTTTTCCTTTGATCATACATGCCTTGTCATCTCCAAATCTAACTAGACCACCATCAATTTCTTGCAAAGATAGAAACTTCCCTTTATCTCCAGTCATATGATGTGAACAACCACTGTCAATTAGCCACTCATCCTTGTCTTCAATTTTAGTAGCAAGTGCCTTCTCTTCAGGTAAATTCTCTTCTAGTGCTGGATCATCTTCCTTGATAGCCAGGAATACCCATTCCTTCCCATAATGAGATCCACTAGCAAAGTCTTCTATCGGTTCATCATCTGAAGCAGTAATGCCTTCCTCATCCACTATGTAGCATGATTTGTCTCTATTTTTCTTGTATTTATACTTTTTCTAATATCGAGGGTTAGGCTTAAATGATCTTCTAACTCTTTCTTCAAATCTTGAATTCTTTTCAGGACATCTAGATGCAAAATGACCAATCTTATTACATGCAAAACATTTAAAAGGTTCTTTTCCTTCATACTTACTTCCTACTGGTCTTTTCAGTACTCTTCTAGCAAATAGTGCTTCAAGTTTCTCAAACTCATCATCTTCTCTCTTCATCTCTTCTAATTCCTTTGCATACAAATCTTTCCATTCTTGCTTACCGGTTGTAGATGTAGATGCATGAAAAGCAGGTTCAGATTTTACAGCTCGAGAAGGTCCAAATTCTTCAAGATCAAAAGAAGATAGCTTCCTAACTAAGGTATCTTTGTTGACAATTGTATTAGCCATTCTTCTCAACTCATTAATAGCAGTAGCCTTCATTTTGTAAGTCAGTGGTAGGGCTCTCAAGACTTTAGAAACAATTTCATCTTTGCTCAGAGTTCCACCACAACATTGAATTCCCATAACAATCTCATATACCCTTTCCATGAATGCAGTAATCCTTTCATCTTCTTCCATCTTCAGGTTTTCATATCTCACCCGATAACCTTCAAGTTTAGCAATTTGCACTGTAGGGTCACCTTCATTAAAAGACTCCAACTTATTCCATATAGCCTTTCCAGATGATTTGTCGGTTAATCCCATTATTTGCTTATCAGAAAGTGCACACAAGAGGGCTTCTCTTGCTCTAAAATCATTCTCAAGCTCCTTATCCAAGTTTACCAAAGCAAGATTGCCAGATCCTAGATTATAGTGTGTGACACCATTTTGTGTGATCTCCCAAATCTATTTGCCAAGACATCTCAAATGAGTCTCCATTTGAATCTTTCATACTGTGTAATTTGATACATAAAGCCTCAGAATATCCCTTCGAAAGAAAGCTCTAGAAGAACTGGATGAACTTGAACTATTAGTTGCCATACGATCTTCCTCGAGTGGTTAAGTTTTCTGTAGAGAGGACCAAAGATTTGATATCAATTGTTAGGGAGTTCAAATAACCAGAAGACAAATTAAAAGGGGCAGGGTGAATCAGTTGTCACAGATTACTAGAACCATTAGCAATTTAAACGTTATACCAAAACCCAAAAAATTAATACTGAAATAGTAGATAAACCAATTAAGCATAAACAATGATCATAGAATAAATACCATCCATGTGACACCAAGATTCGTACGTGGAAAACCCAGTAAAGGGAAAACCCACAGTGGGAAGCCTACCCACAATGAAATAATTCTTCTGTAGTAAGTGTGTGAATTACAATGAAGGGGCCTACACTTGCAGGAAGGCCAACAACCTAGAGCACACTACCCATCACAAAAGAAGCCTCATTGACTACATAGAAATCCATACTACAATATGGAGAAGTGTTGAACTGCAAAATATAACATCTCCTATGCTTGAGTACAGTTCCAATTAAGCTCAATACCAGAAGACTAAATCCTCTTACATAAACCCAATTTGATCTCCAATGATCAACCAACTCCTCTGCTTGAATGATATTACATTATTATCACATTACATTCCTTAACCATGACCTCTAACAATAACAATGATGATCTACGATGAGATATTACATCTATTTCTACAAAAACCCTCGACCATAAATAATCAGGCAAGCCACCACACAATAAACCGATTACATAATTACAAACCATGTCGGCCTTAGACCAAGTAAATAATATCAACACATAAGATATCCCAGAAATGCATTAAGAGGTCCTATCCACACGTTACATTAAAGCTAGTCTATAACCTAGATCAACTGGGACCAAGTATAGGTCCACATGCCACAACAATGATCTCCATCTGCCAAGTCTTGAACATGATCACTAACAACATCTTGAACCTCCACCAAAATTTGCACCAACACCACTTATGCAATTCATCAAAGATCTCCACCAAAATCTCTCTCGATGAAACCCTCACCAAAATCAGAAACCAATCTTCTAGGAAATCAGGATATGAATCAATCTCCAGACCAAAACCAACTGACCAAATATGAGTATAAGTATCAAGAACAAGCTAATTCCATCACTAGACTATTTCGGAGCCTACCGGATCAAGCCGAATCCAAGTTAGCTAGAAACTACTCAACCTATCGGGACTACAGGGGTGCCAGTAAAGCATCCAAACAACTAGTGTTGGCATCAATGACAAAACATCAATGCAACACATAATCAATTCCAACAAATGGCCAATAGTTCTGTCGGTGCTTCTTCTTCCTCATCTTCACTCACATCTTCAATATGTCGACCTCTTCTCTAGACCATTTCAATAGCTTCCGAATGAGCTGCAATTCCTCTCAATATTTCCATCATAGCAGGGTCTACATTCCCATGCACTTAGACACTATTCATATTTCCTCTTCACGTCATTTTCATGCCATTCCTCTGTAGCTGCAAGTTGAATCCACAACAAAAATCCTCAGGACAATGCAATCTCTAGAATGAAATCTCACTCTGATACCACTTGGTGCAGTCACGGTAAGGAGGGACCTCATTGAGATCCATCCAGACCATGTAGAAAGAGTAAAACATAATGAAAGCAAGACAAGATGATGGAGGCAATGCAGAACTGATTGATTATATCATGAAAATTGTCTACAATCTGTCGGCAACATGTGGGCTACAATATTTGGCTCACTAGCCTGATACAAACATTCTCAATTATAGTCTCGGTCTATACTAGACCTAGTATCCTCAAGATAGATCTTTCTCATTCTAGAAACTTATTACTACAAGCTAGATTACGTTTATTTATATGGTGTACAGGGATTCGGGTCAACTGAAGAAGAATCAAACAATGATGAACATGATAAAATACGTAAAACCACCAAGTCGGCCTCCGCCAATGAGAATCCTTTGGAAAATCCACACAAAGAAGTGCAGATCAAAAGGAAGGTCAGCCACATGCCAAGGAATGTTGGAACAACAAACTAAGGCTTCACAAGCAATGAAAGGATCCACAAGGATCACCAATAGAAGGATAGGTCTAGGTGGTTATGGGGTTCTAAGATAGAAAGTTGTCTCACAATCCAAAATCAATAACTTTCCAGAAAAAGATCTGAATGTTTTGCGGTTCAAGAATAAGGTAGATAATTATGTCCTTGACCAAAATCCATCTCTGTAAGATCCGGTGAGAAAATGCAAGAAATGCAGAAAGAAATGTTGAAACTGCAAAGTAGAAAACAAATTGAAAAGAAATGTTTTTGGTTGATGCAAGATTGCCAAGAACTAGGGATGCTCCTACATCACATTCATTGAACTAGCGGTGAATGAAAACAAAGATGAACCACCAATACAATCCAAGAGTAATATTTTAGTTTAAAATATAAAAGGGAAAAGAAGATGGAGCTAAAACTT
This sequence comes from Cryptomeria japonica, assembly GCF_030272615.1. NCBI lineage: Eukaryota > Viridiplantae > Streptophyta > Pinopsida > Cupressales > Cupressaceae > Cryptomeria > Cryptomeria japonica. The sequence goes on from NC_081414.1 coordinate 688,759,782, forward strand.
GACAACATGAAAAAGCATATCAATAAATTTTATAAAAAAAGAAATCATAGATGAAAAGTAAAATTGATGATAAGATGGAAAAAAAATAAATAATGTCTTCATGTTAAGCATGCTCTCAATTATGATATGAATTGGGAAATATAGGTGAATCTTACTAAATCTAGATGGTGAATTCAAGCTCAAATTGGAAAGATGATGGCTAAAACATAAATAGAAAAAAACTATTCAATTGAGTGTTCTTTTTTTTTCTTTCATATTTTGACAAAAGGGCATCTTATGATAGACTACCTATAAAATAGTAGTTTACTATATTTTATGGACATTCCCAATAAACTAACACACATTGGAAGTGTTTTCTCCTAATTTTTTAAATTTGTCACAATGAGACAAAAAAAAATTAAGCACTTACATATAGAATATTAAAAAGGTCAAGTAGTATGAAATGTAGTATTTTGAATATAGTTTTCATATATATAATTTATTCTAATATATAAATGATAAAAATCAATTTTTAATAGACATGTATTAAAAAACACCTTCTAAAGTGACTTTTTAAGAAGCATACAATGCTTTTACATTGATTAGAGCTCTTGATTCATACTTAGTAGCCCCCTATCATCATGTTGTTACACATCATAAGAATTTACTATAGAATATTTGCTATATAGACACTCTATGTCTACTATATGTAAATCACTCAAGCACTTCTTGTAATAAACTACAAAATTCTATTACATGGCAAATAGTATCATCCCAAAATCTAATGTCCTATTTTGCTAGAGCATAATTAGTTTAAATTAAATAAAATGCGATAATTTCCAAAGATATCTCAGAAAATAACAAATAATTCAAAGAACTTGCAAAGGTTGAAACACTTTAATTCCCAATAGGATATGGACTATTGTAAGGAAAGTAGTTTATAATGAGATTTGACTAATAGGTACTATAACTATGTATTTAAAATGTATGTGTTTAAAATAGAATTCAAAAATAATTGTACCTTACAATTATAGACATATACATATAGGTTTATGCAAACATAATATTATTAGGTAATTATCTAATAGGTAATGATATTATTTTGATAGTCGCAAATGAATAATTCAAAAAAAATATCTAATTAAAATCTATTTAATGATTTCATTATATAGAGGAAGTTTAATGTGTTATTATCTATAGCATTACCCCCAATGATGAAAAAGTGTAGTTCCATCACTTAACTTTAGAGCTAGTTTCTCTACATGAATCTAAAGGGTGAAGGAGAGTAACACTAACTAATGATAGTTATGTAAGTTTTTCTAGTAGATGTTGGAACATAGTCTTGAAGCCTCTCCTAATGAAGTGACGCAGCCTTATGATCAATAATTTAAATTCTAAGAATATTGTTCATGGTTATGGTAGTTATTGTAGAGTTAGCTGATCCAAAAGGCTTTGGTTGCTCTCTAGGGAAACTATTTATTATTTGTGTCAAGCTAAGCTTGGGAAAGCATATCAAAGTTACATGTAGTTTAGAGACTTAATCAATATTTCCTAAGTGTGGATAATTCTTGAATGGATCAAGGATATTTTTCCCATGAGGATGGGAAAATACAACTTTGAAAATAAGGTCCCAATGTGAAGCTCTTAGGAATGGCTCATATATACTCAAGGAGTACAAATCATGTGTTAAGTTTGTAATTAACAATAAGTGGTAAGAGGTGTTAAGGCCATTAAATAGCTGGTCTAAAGTTTCTATGGCTTAGGGAGGATTACCAAGTAGGAATTGTATTCTAGATACTAATGGTATTTGGATGGGCTATATAGAAAGACTACTTTCAAGGAACATAGTGAGACAAGATGAATGTGAAAGGAATTCCTTGCAAGTGATGGGGTTGGTGCACGTTGGACTTGCACTTCGAGTCCTATGGTAGCAATGGAATTGAAGGTATTTGGGATATGTTGACTAACACATGAGTGGAAGGATGTAGAATTCACTAGTGGGGCTTCTAGGATTGGTGGTTTATTTAGCATAGGGAGTCTAAGTGGTCAAATTTAGACAACATGGACATAGAGTAGACTCAATGTGTCCGTACATATTAAGGAAAGTAGGAGAGGCTTGAGTGATTTAAGGAATCAAAAGGTTTAAATGAAGGTTAGTACTAGAACAAGGTTGTAATAGCATTGTGATGACTCAAGGAGTTCAATAGGTTAACAATAGAGATGAAAAAATGGAGTTGGGATTAGGAAGTCCCATCCCACCATAAAGAAAGTTCAACACATTAAAGAGTTGTTAGACTAAGAAACAGTATAACAAAAAATGAAGTAGGATGTAAGAGAATTCATCCATCTTAGAATCAAATACTTGTTAGGGAAAAAAGAAATATCTTATGGAATAAGTGGAAAGGCTTGAGAGTTAGCTCAAGTTATGGAGTGGAGACTTGGATATCTAAATTGAGCTTGTAAAGGAGACTAAGTGGTTAGACATGGTTGGACCATGAAGGCAAAGGACAGAGTGTCATAGTAGTAAGTTGAAGGACTGCATAAGACTCAAGGGGGTATAGCATTGAATTTTGATGTAACGGGTTATGGGGATTGGTACTTTTGTGAGACTCTAAGTTTATGGGTTAGGTCTTAATGATAGGGTTATTTCTCCAACAAAGAAAGGGACATGATAGGACCATGGACAAAAACAATTAATAGGACCATAAGATGGAGAGATATGAAGAATTTGAAGGGTTAGATTTGTATTACACAATCATATAGTAGGAAATGTGACTAGGCCACATGAAGAAGTCAAGTTGGGGGAATAAGAATACTTAATGTACATAGGGTTGTGTAGATGCAAAGGGTTTTAAAGACATGCACCTAAGATTGTTGGATGATTGATTGGTTTTTGAGTCTAGGTACCTCTGAAAGTGAGTAGGTTATGGGGTTAGAATCAAAGTGGATGGGTCAATGACTTGAAGCTAGAAGAATATGTTTATAGAAGACATTGATAGACTCAAGAAGTTTGAAGGATAAGTCATGGTGGTGTGATGGTAAATTACTAAATGGAGCATTCAACATAAGATATGATTTAATGAAGGGATACTATTATTAGAATTGAGATGTTGCACATTGGATGAGACTTGGAGAATACTTATTTGACTAGGTGGTATGTAATTAGATTTGCACAACAAAAAGTTATTGATAAAGGTTATTGATAAAGGTGAAGAATGTGAACTTGGAGAGTTGGATATAAGAGTGATTTAGAGGTATAAGACTACTTAGTGATCAAGTTTTAGGTCGTGTATTAAAGTGGTCTTCTAGTGTATGGTCTTTCGGTATTGTACAAGGGGGCCTCAAGCTATGGAAAAGATTTGAAGTTTGGACATTGAGTACCAAGGGCACGAGCTATTTAAGGTTTCGGACAATCAGTATGATTCTCAGTGTGTTATAGTCGCCGTGCTAGGAGAATGGAGAAAAGCGTAGTTAGGGGCCCGCCATGGAGGACGCAACTAGGGATAGCCAATGTCGGAATGGTGGGGTAGAGCGGACCGGGGGCCACCTTGTAACATATAAGATGGTTTGCCATTGCTACCTATATTAGGTATTATCAATAATTTTACTTTATCTTGTATAAGTCAACGTATTTCGTTTTCCGTAAATCAGATTGATTTGGATAGCAAATACTTTTCATGAGATATAACTCGAAGATAATGTTGAAATAACATGCCTCTCTACTGTTTTGAGAGGGATGGTGTCATATACAAATATGTTATTGTGATGAACCCCCTGTCTAAGCCGAATTGCTATCTCCATTTTAAAAGGAGCTCGGCCTCATTGGTCTGAGAATCTGCGTATCGTTTACAATTCAACGATACCCGATTTGCTAGAACAAAAATAATGTAACTTTAGAGCTCTCAGGTTATTAGTGCATTCCTTTTAGCTCAGAGAAAAAGGATGGGTATTTTATTTCCGAGGTATGATCATATCACAAACTAGTATGTAAAGGCATTTCCCATATAATTTCTGAAATATAACAAACATATCCTGTAATGTTTTTTTGTAGAGATAAGGTTATCATGGCAGGAATGTATTGGGGGAGTACCTCCATCTCTCACCATCTACAACCTAATTTATCTGTCCAAAACTATATTTGACTTTGTTGACAGTTTGTCAGATACCAGAACTGCTATCTTGGAATTTTATCGGCAAGCCATTCTCACATGACAAAATAATCTTCTTTCGCAGATCTTCCATGACTAATGTACTCCTAGTGATCTGATCAAACAAACCACAATAATAATTTAGCACAATCTCCATTGTCTGTATTGTATTTGTCTTAACACTAACTTCACTCATCAATAAGGAAGAAAATCTAAAAGCTAAGGAAAGCTAAAAACTCACTTGGAGGTCAAGAATGAGATAGACTGTATCGCCAGAGACAAATTTAGAAGCGTTGAGTACCTCAAGTCCCTCTTCTTCGACCACCACCAACAGCCTTGACAACTCAAGTACAGCTTTGCAAGCATAGACTGTGATCAACACCTCCGAATGTTTCAAAGCTGCACAATTTACTTTAATGGCAGGAGGAGAACAGATTAATCCACCATGTGAATGTGAATGCCCTGTGCCCGCTTTTGATTTTGGTGTAGTCACAGAGCTCTCAGATATTCGTTTACTAGATATTAATTTATCACGTCGTCGACGTAGTGTTTGGATTTCATTACGAAGCTCAGGAATGTACTCTAGAATTCCACAAACGGTATTTGGAATGCTCAGTCTCCTCTGCATAGACCAATGAATGAGTATTAGATGTTGAGCTTAATACTTTTTGAAGACAGATATTGACCATTATTTTTTTGACGGATAGATAGTCACTAATAGTAGGTGTATTGTTGTCTATAGATTAATGTAGTTAATAGATTAGTTGGGCTATAAGCTCATTTTTTTAAGTGAAATAAAGATGTGTTGTTTTCTTCTTTTCTTTTGTTTTTTTTTGGGGATTAATAATCACTTAAAATCTCTCTTTTAGAATAAGATCTATTTATTGGTATGATTTAAAATGAATAATTCAAACAAATCAAAACTTGAATCATTAATGATAAAAGCACAATACCTTGGGATATGGGTTGGGTAACAATGCTTGGAGCTGACTGTAAAGCATATTTAACTTCTTCCTTCTTAGTCGTTCGTTAGCGTTGTGAGACAGCTTCTCAAGGAAAGGCATAGTATGAGCACTATGACCTAATTCCTCTATTCTACCTGTCTGCTCTGAGCCCATCGGTAGAGACACTGTGTGCTCCTGAAGAAGTTGGTCAGGCTGATGTTCTACCATTCCAAATTCAGTGGTGAACTCCATATCCAAGAGATTTTCAAACCCACAATGTTGATCAAGCTGCCCGTTCATGGGACTCAAAATGGGGCTGTTTTGCAGCTGAGACATAACCGAGGGTTCCAAACTATAGATATCTGCAGAATAGTCGGAGGATGGATAGAAAACTGACTGGAATTTATTCATGATTACTATGATTATAGGCTAAGGTAGACAAGTAAGGGCAAGAAAAAGACGAAGAGTGATATTGAATGTAAGTTACCGAAAGATGATGAGGTTGAGAGCTAAATAGGTAGTTGGTCGTAAGATTGACTGTCAAATTTATTGTACTGATGGAGAATAGAGACGTTTATTCTTGTGGGTATCCCCGTTCACACTATCATATAATCCCAGTCAGCAGTCATATTACGATTTCTGAATTCGTGTACAGCCATGTCATTATTTTTCAGGGGTGCACAATGATTCAGAGAGTTTTACGTATGGCGGAAGCAGAAAGGCATGCTTTCCTGGCATTCTATTCACAAATTGATCGTGGGTATCTGCGAATCAACACAAGTTTATATTCTATTTGCAAGAATCATAATGTAGGTGGCCTGCCCTACCTCTCTGGGGTCGCCATCGTTGGGTTTTGCAAAAAGATTAGCAATATAATACTAAGGTGTCCTTATAGACAAAATTTGACATTTTGTTTCTGTAGATTTTTAAGATGGTTTTAAGCTGCTGCTCATGTCATCAGACATGCTAATCACCTTCAGATTCCTCTGCTAAATGCTAATCAGTATTATAATAGGCAAACCAGCATGCTCATTATGTAATCTGATAGTTGGATGGATACAGTTCCGTTATTATCTGTGTGCCATCATCTGAATTTATAATATTATAATTATAGGAGACAAGGGTTTATGTTAGGCACGAGATCAAGGATGGCGAATGGTATGTAACAGTTTAAAAAAATAGAGAGACGACTAACTGAAAAAGTAAATATTAAAACTTAGAAATGAGATGTTTATTAAAATTTTAAACATTTTGTCTTACAACATAGAAATTGATGTTTCTATTACATCTTGTGGTAAATAGTCGTGTTATAGTTAATGTATTGGTTGTTTATTATAAATAAATGGTGTGTTAATTGCAATGTAGTGGTTATTTAAAATCAATCTATTCACTATATCAATTTGAAAATCATCATTACATCTTAACTAATTAAATTTAAAATTATATTTGTTTAGAGACTACAAAATATTATTCATATGTTAAGAAATTTATAGAAGACAGTCAGTTTTACTTTTTAATATGAGAAGATATAGATGTAATAAAACTTGAAGAAGTAGATAGTGAGAATTGTCAGGATGAAGGAAGTGGTGAGGACAATGAAAATGGTGAATTTGAATATGACTAGAATGGGTTGTACTATGAGGAGGATGTTCATCTAATAAATATTTGGTTGGATTCTTATCAGAATGTTAGCCCTACCCCTAAGTTGCAACATACTTTTAGGGGTAGCTATTTGGCCCTTTATTCTACCACAAAGCATGGTGCTTGTGTTTTGATGGGTCTTGGTGCAAGGATGTATGTGGGATATTCTTGTCTTTTTTGGTTATGGGTTGTGTAGAGGTTTCATATTGTCTATCTCTACTTTTAGAGTGTCACTAGGAAGTATGCTAATGTTGCAATTCATTCTTATGGTGATGAAGATCACATAGGGGGTTGAGGTCCTTCATGGCCCTTGTGATCTGTTTGTGGAAAGAAAATTTTGTTCTTTCAGTGTTGATGAAGATTGTGTTGTAGTCACTAAGTGTGATGTTCACACTAAGGAGGTGATTATCAATATTCATGAGTTTATTAAGGTGCAGATTGTTTACTCTTCAATCCCCCACATAGAGTGAGTGATGTTGGGGTTATATAAGGCTATTATTACTTCCCCATTTTTCAAATATGCTCCTTTGTGCTTGAAAGGAATTGTTTCCCCTACTCTCAAGGCTATGATGTCTTCTTTGTTGGATATGGATGTGGGGAAGGCTAGTTTGTTCTTTATGCCACTTCCTATTTTAGGGAATGTTTTTGGTAAATATTATGCCCTACTTGTTTAGTATACATGGGTCTATATTTTTAAATTTTAATTTAATTCTTATTCTAATCAATCATTTTATTTAAACCAAGTAGGAGAGGGTAGGGGTTGATAGATAATCCTCCAAGTTGGGGACTTCTATTAATATGATTTTTTTAGGGGATAGACTAAATGTTTATGTGTTTAGAAATTGAGCTTAGTAAAAATGGAAAACTCATGGTATGTTGGAGATCTCAACAATGTCAAAGTGCTTCCCTTTTATTTCCTTTTTCTCTCCAAAATATTGTCTTCAAACCAAGCTCTTATATGGATCATGGTTTCTAGTTGATTGCAAACTACTCCTTAGGAGATAAACTAATATTTTAACTAGAGAATGAATGCATTAATAAAGACCTTGTTTTGATGAGACTACCTCAAATGTCATTTGAATATTGACAATATTTTTCGTTTCATATTGTTGGCTCCTTTGGCTAACTCATTGTTGTTGATATGGTGACTAAAACTAGGGAATACTTATTATGTTGAAAATTTTATGTAAATGTTAACATTTATAAGGTTCTACCCTCTTTTAATCACCTTATCCTCTAACTTGAGAAAATGGGTGTAATATATTATTTATGAGGATTCATTCGTTGTGTGCCACAATTGCCATAGACATATCAATGCTACTTTACATGAATAAAAAGGATCAAAAGGTACATCATCTACCTTTGGTTATGGATGAGGTACCCTTGGGGTGTAAAGGCAAGGTGATTCGTACTCTTCCAAAAAATATTAATTTGATTTTGATTTTTGATTTTTAATCCAATTTTTTAATGATTGGAGGAAGGATAAGAAACTTTTTACGGAGGGTCTAGACAGTGAAAACCAATAAACAAATGCCCTTAACCCTAGACTTATATAATGGCATTCATCCACCTTGATGTCCCCTTGTAGGTCAATAGGAAGATGGGTTTGGTTGAGAAGCATAGTACAGGCCCCTTACTTATTTTGATTCAAGCTTGAAACTTAAAATAGTGAACATCGCTGACAAGGGAATCAAATGACATAAGTCAAAGAATAAGGACATTGGTAGGATTTAGAGTTTCCTAAAGTGTTATGACTTAAAGCCACCTTGAGTCAACTGATCTACTATTATTATTGGGTGGTTAGGCAATATGTTTATTTTTCTTTCTCTTTCTTGCGGTATGCTAATTTTTCTAGTGTACTACAACCTTAGGGATAACTAGTTTATATTTTCATGCAATGATGTTGTATGGGATTCAATTTTGGATATTTTTTTGTATTTGTAAACAGATGGAGCCCTTTCAAAATCCTTTTCTTACCCATTTAAAAAAAATCTAATTAAATTATTTTGCTATTAATATATTTTTTAATTTGAATTTTATGATAAGATACATTTTTAATATGGGTGATAATTTTCCTAATAAAAAATAGAAATCTATATATAACCATAATAAATTTTATTTATTTAACTAAATAAATTTATAATATTACAAAGAATAAAAAAAATATACACAAATAATTAAATACATTATCTATAATAATTATTTATAATGCAATTTCAAAACATAGATCTTTCCTTTCACAGAAATGTAAATAATTTAAAATAGAAAATTTCAATTTAAATATTTGATGATTATGTTACATAAAAAATTCATATGTGCCTTTCCATTGATAATAATCTTAAAAGTCTAGCTAATGAGTAAATATTTTTCTCTTTTTTTTTAAGTTATGAATACGTGCATTAGTTTCTATTAATTTAAAAATATATACACATATCCATAAAAAATATAGGAGAACACAAGGTCACTCCTCAAAGTCACATGGGTAGTTCCCCAAAAGCAAGATAACTAAAATGACAAGAAAGTTTCCTAAGAGATAAGAGAAACACTAGTGGGAGATGGAGGGGAGTCTTGGTCATCCAATTTGGCCCATACATTAGTAAGGCCCATGGTGATATTAGGAATAGACCACCTGTCATCAAAATTATTGGCGAGATCGCTATAGCCATTCAAGTGAACCACTTTTTGGAATCTATCCAAGCACCACCACTAAGAATTAGCTCGACTATGCACTTCTTGAGGACCACCAAGAGGCAAAACCTCCATATGGGGATGAGGCACAATGCCACTAAGGTAAGGTGTTCTTGCCACTAGAGTGGAAGTGAGGAGCTTAGGATCTAAGAGACTAAGAGAGTCAAGAAAAAAAGCTCAAGCCACACCCATGACCATGAGGTGAAGAATACCTACAAGAAGTAGAATTATTCGAGTCCCCTTGGCCATAGTACAAGAGGCATTACCCTAGTGATCAAGTAACTCTTGGAGGTGATCCACATCTAGTGCCACTTTCTTTTCTTGAACCTAGATTTCTAGCATAACATTAATACAAACAGAAGATTTAGTGAAAATCAAAACAATAGTATCAATCGAGCTATGAGAAAAAATAATAGCATTTATATCTATCCTTGAGGAAAAGAGAATCTCCACCATGAAAGCATGCCATATTTTTTTATACTTAAAGGAAACATGAGGCCAATTTCCCTGAAGAACCATATGCCAAGAGAAAGGTTTTAACATGAAGGGGAGAAAAATATGAACCCAACTCCACAAATATTGAGCACGATAATAAAACTAGACTAAAGGTTTGAAAGACTCAGGCTAGACATAAAATAGGCAACAAGGGTCTAGAATACCCATATGCAAAGGCAAGAGTCCATAGGAAAGCCTTGGATAAGGATACCCCATGAAAAATGGGAAAAATTAGGCTTAATAACTATTGATGAGATGTTTTGAAACCATTGTCACTAAACAAACAAAGGCGAATGAAAGTGCTACTATAAGTTCAAAGCAAGCACCATAGGAAGGTGTGAAGAGAGCCAATGGTGCCCCAAGCATGACTTATAATTGTAGAAAGAGGTGTTGGGAGACCAACTCTAATCCTTCCGTCATGAATTAATAGAGTGAATGCCAATTTTATGAAGTATCTCCAGATGAAGAGCCAACATAACAATGTTTAATGTCTCCATATCTATTCGAAAGAGCTAGTACTAAGTTTTCAAATCTTCTCAAGAGTGAAGATTCATAGTATCTCTAGAAATTAATTCATGGGGAGTGGAAAATCCTTTTTGTGAAACCAAAAGGCATGAACCTAAGAAAAATGGGACAAAGGAAGCCCTTGATATTGAATAAGTGAAGACCACTAGAGTTTGTGTTGGATAAAAGAAATATTGGATCTCAAAATCCAGAGCCAACCTACCAAATCTAGGACTTGATGATATTCTTGGAAAGCCAAATGCTTTTGGCAATAAAATTACCATAGATATGAACATCTTTCATAACCAAAAGGGTTTGAAACTAATCCCCTTCCAAGATAGTCAATTAGCCAAGTTAGAAAAAGAGGTGCAATGTCTATGAAGAATTTTCTATGCCTCATTATTAGAAATGGCATGCACAACTAGTTTGACATAGAGATCAAGCCTTTTTCACTCAGTGGAAAGGAGCCCAAGAGTACCAGAGTCATGAAAGAGACAACAAAACTCCCAAGCAACATGATGAAAAGCCTTGTGGCCTTTTGAAGAGGACCACAAAAAACCATGAAAAATATTTTCTAATTTCATATAAGAGGCTTTAGAAGGGTCCCAATAGGAATAGTAATGCACATGTGTGGTCACAAAAGTTTTAGATCATACCTGAAATCTACCAACCATCGAAAGTGGCTTGGAAATCCAATAGGAAATATTTTTCTCAATTTTAACAAGGACCACATTCTAAAGGTCCATAATAGACACCTGAAAGGATAAGGGAATGCATAGAAACCAAACAATTGCTCTAAGGACAATCCACTTCAAACCATAGCTAAGAAGCCACCAAGGCATGGGATGGAAGGATTAATTTAACATTATGTCATTGAAATGGAGAAATAGAATCTAGAAAAAAGGTGTTGTGGCATTGAAGGATCTCTTTGATAATTAGCTCCTCTTCAATGAGCGTGAGTAAAGAGTTGTCCGAAAATTCCCATTAACCAATTGGTTAGGTGACTCAAGTAGGGAAATTCCTCTAACCCTACTAGAAGAGATAGAGTTTGCCAATAAATAACCAAACCCTTCAATAGTAAGAACATACAAAGACAAAGAAAGAGGACAACCCTATTGGATGGAATGGTGAAACCCAAAAGCCTAAAACAATTGACCATTAATGGTGATGCACACAAAAGAATCACCAAAAAGAATTTTCAAATATTAGTTAAAATGAAGACCAAACCCTGGGGCACCCAGAATAACCAAAATGAAGGGCCATTCAATGCACTCATACTCCTCGGTGGAGTCAATTTTTAGAAAGAGAGTGTGTTGCTTTGATTATGGGGCCCATTCCATGCCTTCCAAGATAGAAATTATATTATCTAGAATAAACTTTGACTTAATGAAACTATTCTACTCAAGACAAACAATCAGGGGAATAAAATGACAAATCTTCATAGCCAAAGCCTTGGAAATAATTTTCTAGGAGATATTAAGATGAATGATCAAGTGTAAATTATAAATATCCTCTAGATCTCCTGGTTTAAGTATGAATTTGATGTTTCTATCATTAATCAATTAACCTAGGGACCGGTTATGGAAAGCATCAAGATAGACCTTATGAAGATCAAAACCCATGCAAGGCCATAAGGCTTTGTAGAACTCTCAGTGGAAACCATCACAACCAGGACCTTTGTCATCTTCCATAGGGTTTACAACTTCTTTCAGATTCTCAAGTGAGAGAAATTTCTTACAAAAGGCGTGTTGAGCCTTAAATAGTTGGCATAGGATAAAAAGAGCTAATATTATAAAGATCTATCTTTCTCAAGTCAACCTTCCTTAGAAATGAACTTTTTCATAATGGTGGATAAATTCCTAAAGAATATCTGGTAGCTCAAAGTGTAATGCCCCGCCAGGAAACCCCGAAGGGAGAAAGCTAAAACTCAAGAACAGAGAGAATATAAATATATATATATATATATATATATATATATATATATATATATATATATATATATATATATATATATATATATAAAACAACATAATGATACAATGAGTTAATCATTAAGTTCAGATTACACAACGGAAGACATAAACACCACCTAAAGAGTTTCCCAACATGATTACTTTATTCAACACTTAACTCAACTCACGCTAATAAATCCAATTAAGTTAATTAACTGAATGACATGATAATACTTTAAACAAGGATAAATTTTTTTGGTAGGTTAAAAATATAGATAACATGATAAGTTCATCCATTACAATTTAACCATACAATTCATCCAATCTTACAATAAAACATATGTCATGCATCTAATTTCATGTATACCTTAATTGCATTAAAACTAATGAATACTTTCCATTATGCAAATCTACATGCTTCATGATCCAAATTACTACATTTAATAAGATAACTACATACATGCATTCAAGATTAACATCATCTAACCCACATTATACATTTTAACCATAATGCCATCCATACATGCAAAAATAAAAAGGAACTAGAAGAACACAAACACCACAAAACACCAAAATGATATCGAAGTTCACCCCTAGTGGGCTACATCTCTAGGTCTGCTCAACTGCAAGACCCCTCTAATAAATAATAGGATGAAGAATGCATAAGGTTCACATGATTTACATCCTACCATCAAGGCCTAAATAAACCAATGATACACATGACCACATCGGTCAAATAGATACATGAATGATCCTAGAAAAGGAAAAGGAACCAACTGAACATGATAAGGAGCAGTCTCAAAGAAACAACTGAAGCACCCGCGAAACCAAGTTCTCACAACCCATCATAAGCAACCCATGGTCTAACATGAATATCAGGTTCTCACAAGGACATAACCAACCAGATATGACTCCACAATAGTGCTCCTAACAAAGACTGCTCAAACTGCACACTAGTGAACATAAGGGACAAGTGTCATCACATAACTTAATATGGCTACCCTGGCAGGCACCATAGGTTCTAGCCCCATCTACTGGGTTACCCTGTCAACCTTTTCCAAACCTCTAGCCCATCCAAGTCCCATGTGGACCCAACACATCCTCTCGTGAAGACAAGGTTGTTGGTTTGCCATTTCAGGCCTTCTCAATGCATGTCGAGTTTGTACTAGCACTCATCCCATACGTGAGGCACAATTATCTTACTTAGTGTTTTTATCTATTAAACTCTCAAATAAATCATTAATTTATCACTTATTTAGACATACTTTTGATGGGTTACCCTGCAACCACTTTGGGTGCGACCCCCACTTGAAAGCCACTTTCCCATATGACACTAGACCATAATCAAACGAACTCCTAAACCAAGGAAAACAATAGGACAAGCATATGGAGTTCAATATGGTAGGAATACCCAGTTGGCCAGACAAGTCCTCACATGAGGTGCACTGACTGACAGTTCTCTGACTAGAGACATGACCGGCTCCAGTCAACCACATAACAACAACCAAGATTGGCAATCAAGGACATGACCAGATACAAAACTGTCACATGAAAATAGTCAAAACTCAAGTTCAAGGAAATAAGAAGATACCAAAACAACCATATAAAATATCTGACAATACAATCAAGAACTTGCCATTTCATAATCAAATGCGAATGCAGAAAACCAAACATGCATTGACATAAATCTAAAAAGATAATCTTTTTCCATATTGTTTTAAGATATGAATCGGTCAAGTTTTCTAATAGATCTAAACTTCCAATTACAATAATTGGCAAGGACACCATTACATAATAAATTCAATACTAAGATTGCAATCATATGATCGTGCCTATAATCCAAATCATAAGAAAAAAACATCAACAAATGTAATTTCTCATATAATGTTCATATTTCATTAAGAGAAAAATTCATCAATTCTCTATCTCTAACTATCTATCTTCAAGATTCCCCAATTAACATAATATTTGATTCCAGAAATTTCCAACTATTTCATTGTTTTAATTTCCAAGGATAGCACATAGTATAATATTTTTATTTTTTTTCAATCTACAAATACAATATTATTTCCTTTCTAGGATTTTCTAACATAATAAATGTATCATTTTATTGCTCTGAAATTTACCGAATAACATAGAATTCATTTACTTTCCAAAAATTACCAAAAACCATATGTTATTTTTTTTTCAATCTACAAACACAATTCACCAATTTAATCTCAATTAAATATATTTTAATAAAATTAAAATGCATATAAAAATGACTTTATAGTCACGCATTATTTCCTTGTTTATGCATGCCAAATACATACCGCAAAAAGGGAATGAGTGGGGCCAGCTAGTGCTGCTACCATAGGGTAGCAGACACTACTAACCAGTAGTGTTGCTACCATATGGTAGCAAACATTACCGACCAATAGTGTTGCTACCTTACGATAGGAGACACTACTGCTGGTAGTGTTACTACCCTGTGGTAGCAGCAGCTACCAACCCACGTGGTGGGTATTCCTTGCCATGTGGGTTACCATAAATTTATTTTTAAATTTTATTTTAACAGAAAACCCTTCCAAACATGAATAGTCTCAGCCCGAGACAAAACAGAAAAAATAAATTAATTTCAAATTTTGAAAATAAACCAAGATTCCAATATATATATATATATATATATATACATATACATATATATATATATATATATATATGTATATATATATATATATATATATATATGTATATATATATATATATATATATATATGTATATATATATATGTATATATATATGTATATATATATATATGTATATGTATATATGTATATATATATATGTATATGTATATATATATATATATGTATATATATATATATATGTATATATATATATATATATATATATATGTATATATATATATATATATGTATTGAAGATCCAGAACCAGAAAGTAAAACTGAAAAGGTTTCTCCAACAAGGTTCCATATTTAGGGCAAATGGAGGCAAATACACACCACCCTTCAAACAATATGCCCAACACAAACTAATTTCACAATTCATGAACCAAAACAGAGATTTGAACAAAATTTCATAATCAAAACCTACACACCCATTTCCAGAATAGAAAATCAATTTGAGCAAATAAGAATTGATCTAGGAGTTGGGAGAGGAAAACAAGAAGGATTCAACTGTAAGATTTAACTACAACTCTTCTCTATTCCATGGATTTAAGAGACTTTTCAATACACACACTCTGATTTCTTCCAAATCAAAACAATCTCTTTTAGCAAAACCCAAGGAGATAAACAAGAATCCAACCTCTATCAGCACTCCTGGAGAATGATTCGATGAAGAGCTCAACCTGTAAGCTCAAGAAATTCCTTCTCCCACAAATGCCCAAAATTCCCATTCCAAAAATAATTCCCAAAATATTTTTCCAAACCTAGGTTAAAAAGGAATATTTGTTGACCAAAAGTCCATTTTAGGTTTAAAATATTTTTCACCCAAAATACAAATGAAATCATTTTCCCAACAAATTCAAAATGCACAAATTGCTTTTTTCTTCCAAAAATTGATTTCTCAATTGAATAAAAATTAACATTTTTAATTCAAAAATCCAAAGGGGGTAAATATATTTCTATTTTCAAATAACATTTAACCTTTCTATCATCATGCATAAACTTAATTAATTCCTCATTTAAAACTACCCATTTAATCGAACTTGCCACAAACATGAATTGAGCAATTCCAATAATGATTAATCACACAAGGGGGTCCTACTTAATTTAGTCCCTTAATTTACGAATGCATAAAAGAACACATTTAATCAAATTAAATGCTTAGGATTAAATAATCAATTTTACCACATGCACATCATGCAACCCAAGACAACCAAACCAACACACGATCTGCATACCCAACCAAAGAAGGAAACTGACAAATGACTGACGATGCTCTCTTGAGCACGACTAGGGAAGGATGAGGGTCTTACAACTACCTAATCCAAATCCTTAGGACCTATAAGGTACACTCAACCTGTGAATCTAGGTGGAGATGAACCTCGTACCCATGCGGTACTACACCTGCAATCTCCTACACAATGAATCACATATGCATACATATATATTGAATGAAAGTGTTAGCCCTGGGTTAACAACCCGAATCAAAAGAACGATTATTCAAATAGAATAATTGATGCGAAATCAACATCTCCAGGTACACCCATAAACATAATACCTGACTTTAACATTACAACCTAGTAAATCAACCATTCAAGAATGCCACTTAAAAAGTCAGCTAAGGTCAAACCATTTAAAAATAAAATTGATTAGGGTAGGGGTACTACACAAAGAGTGTTGGCATTATGAGAATCGGTATGAGGACATAATGACATTGTATGTTGTCATTGATGTCAATATGTTGCAAAGGTGTGAACCGGTATATGTGAGAACCGGTATAACACTGAACTGGAATTTGTGCCAAAGTGAAGCGGTGTGCTTGTTCAAAGGTAAACCAGCATATGGTTATGGAAACCGGCACATGGAAGTGTTGAATGACTACCGGTTCGTAGTCTCAACTTTAGGGTTTTCGGTTGAAGTGCTTCAAGCCTGTGTGGCTCAACCGGTGACTTTGTGCGATGAGGTAGCATGATAACAAAGAACAAGATTGTGTTGCCACGTAAGCCTTGTGTGCATGAAGGATCGTGAATGAAGAAGATCCTGCCTATCTACCTTGGGAATATGAGAAGACTGTAAAATGGCGATAATGTGTGATAGGTTATCAGCCGCCATGGAAACGGTAGAAAATGAACGATGAAGATTAAAGCAGTATGCTCAACGGTCAGGATTGAACCGTTTGAATTCCTTAACCTATTAGGTTTAGGGATTAGGGTTTATGCTTTTGACCTAACTATTTTCTATAAGGTTGATGTTGTGACTCTTTCTAGGGTTGCTAGCAAAAGTTGTGTGTGTGTATCCAAGAGAAGGGATACGTAATTCTTGCCAAACTAAAAGGAGAGAAGTGATACCTGTAGAGTGTAAGTGCAGAAGGAGAAGAGGAGCTTAAGTGCATCTGCATTGGCATTGAGTGTTGTTACCAGATCAGTGTAATATCTATTTATCTCTAACCACCACAACAGTTGGAAAATCCCTTAACAGGGTAGCCTTAACCAGCTTGATGTAAAATCCTTTAACAGGGTAACTCTAAGCTACTGAGTTTGAAGTCCTTTAGCTATTGAGTTCTTGAAATCCTCTAACAAGGTAACCTTTAATAGGGTTTAAGCCTTAATTGGGTATTGTAGCCATCACTTAATCGGGTGATCTCTATCAGGATCGGTTCCTAGCAGAACCTATTGTAATGTCTCTAACCAAACAAGGCTCCTAACAGAGCGGACTTCCAAAGAGTTCAAAAACAGCTTGTGGGTATTCATCCCCACCGTGGTTTTTCCCAGTTAGGTTTCCATGTGAAAAATATGTGTGTCATGTGTGATGTTTTTATCTTGTGATGCTTTGCTATTGTTTTTCAAGCATATGATGGTTTTGTGTTTTATGCCTGTCAGTAAAACATGTTGAACTAGCTGCTATTATGATCTAATGATAGAATACCTATTTATGCATAAGGGTGAAATGGTAGTGTAGTCTCAAGTTGAGTGAAAGGGTAAGTGAGTAACCGGTTAATGCTTGTCTCAGACATTCTTAGCCTTACCAGTTGCACTCTGTTTCAAACCGGTATCTTTGTTTGCCAATCTTTTGAAGTGTTTGTTGTCAAACCGGTCTAAGACAATAGTTTTGCCTATACTGATTCACCCCCCCTCTTAGTATCAGTTTGGTACTGTTTTCTCATCATTGAGTTATCAATTGGTATTAGAGCATCCTCCAGGTCCTCTATGTTATAAGCTTAACCCCTTGAGGTAAAGATCCCAGTCAAATGATGAAGAGGGAAGGTCCAAATTTTAACAGGGAAAATTTTGATATATGGAAAGATAGGATGAAGATATTCATCAGAAGCATGGGTGATCAACACTGGAGCTATGTTGAGAATGTCTATGTTGCCCCTACCGGTACTCTCACCGATGACCAAAAGAGAGAGATACAAGAAAATGGGCAACTCATGGAAGCCCTAATTAGTAGTCTATCTAACATTGTGTTTATTGATGTTTAGGACAAGGTAAATCCCAAAGAGGTATGGGATGCTCTTGAAAATATCTATGGTGGTGATGAACATGTAAAACAGGCTAAGGAAGAAAGCCTAAGAGGGAATTTTGAAGATGTACGGATGGTTGAAGGTGAGACCATTGAACAGTATGGAATAAGAATCAAAACTGTTGTTGGAGATATCAAGAGTCCAGGTGGTAAAATAGAAGATTCCACTGTGGTAAGCAAATTCTTGAGATCCCTATTGCCGGTCTATGCAATAAGGGTTGCTGCTATTCAGGAGATGAGATCAATAGACAAGACTAAGGTATCTTTAGACTCCATCATATCAAAGTTGACAGCCTATGAGCTAAATAGTTTTGATGGCAATGCTCAAAAGATTGAATCAGCTTTTAAAGCTTCTGCTATACCATCCAGATAAGGAAAAGAAGCTAGCACTAGTGGTGAACCAAGACAGAGCAGAGAAATGGATGATGAGGAGATTTTGATGGCATTTGAAGCAATCCTTGCCAGGAGACTTCCTAAGGGAACCGGCAAATACAAAGGTAAGCTACCTTTGAAATGCTTCTCTTGTAACCAGATAGGACATATTGCTGTAAATTGTCCTAATGGGGATAACAAGGACAAACCAGAAAGGTTTAATAAATTCAAAGGAGGAAATTGGAGAAACTGTTTTGTGGCAATTGATGAAGGTGTCACAAATGAAGAATCAGAAGATGAAGAGAATGAAGACATTGTGTTTGTTGCTGTCAAAGAAGATGTGTTAGACAAGAAGGCTCTTGTCTCCCGGTTTGACAATTCCAATGAGTGGATCATTAACAGTGGTTGTTCTCACCATATGACTGGTGACCGGAGCAAGTTTCTATCCTTGGAGGAGTATGATGGTGGTGTGGTTCACTTTGGCAATGATGCACCATGCATGGTCAAAGGTAGAGTGGCCATCTCCCTGAATGGAAAGAGTAGTGCTGACAATGTGTACTAGGTTGATGGTCTCAAACACAATCTTCTGAGTGTTGCCCAGCTGAATGACAGTGACCTCACTCTGAAATTCAAGAATGGAGTTTGTAGAATCAAAGGAAAAGATGGTGAATTGGTGGCCACCGACATGCAGACCAAAGGTAACCTATTTCATCTAAATGCAAATATAAGTACATGTCTTATGGCTAAATTTGATGATAGCTACATATGGCATAGAAGACTCTGCCATGTAAACTTTGATAATATTGTAAAGGCCAGTAAGATCAAGGCAGTTACAGGGTTGTCGATGCTAAGCAAACCAGATAATACCCTATGCAGAGAGTGTCAATTGGGAAAAATGTCTTCCTCAACCTTTAAAGGAAAATCTTTCACTGCTGACAACTTGCTTGATCTTGTGCATACTGACTTGTGTGGTCCTATGAAAACTAGGAGTGTGCAGGGTGATAGGTACTTCATGATTCTCACTGATGACTGCTCAAGAATGATGTGGGTCACATTCTTGAAAGATAAGTCTGAAGCCTTTGTAAAGTTTAAAGATTTTAGAGCATTAGTGGAGAAGGAAAGCAGTAAAAGGATCAAGTGCCTGAGAACTAATCAAGGAGGGGAATTCACTTCCAGTGAATTCAACAAGTACTATGAAGAACATGGCATCAAGAGGCAATTGTCTGCCCCCAGGAATCCACAGCAGAATGGCCTAGCAGAGAGGAATAACCAGACTATGGTTGAAGTAGCTAGAACCATGTTGATTCAAGGAAAGGTAGCTCACACCTTTTGGAGAGAAGTGGTAAGCATTGTTGTCTACACAATGAACCGAGTACTCATCAAGAAAGGTAAGGATAAAACTCCCCATGAGTATTGGACCGGTAAGACACCTGTGGTTAGCTACTTTAGAATGTTTGGTAGCAAATGTTACATCAAGAGAAGTGAACACCAAAGCAAATTTGATGTGAAATGTGATGAGGGAATATTCCTAGGATATTCCACCAAGAGCAAGGCTCTCAAGTGTTTCAACAATAGGACTCAGAGAATTGTGGAAAGCATCAATATAAGAGTTGATGAAACCTCTGAGAAAACTGAGGAAACCAGTAGTGAGCAAACGGTAAGTGAACTGGTTGCAACCTTCTGGGAACCGGTTGTCATTCAATCGAGTACCAGTAACAGTGTTCCTACACCAACAGATGTAGATGTTGATACTGATGGAGATGAGGATGAAGAAGAAAAGCTAGAGGAATCTATCAAGACCATTCCTTGGTATGTCAAGCTGAATCATGATCCTAAGAAGATCATAGGAGACAAGGATGCAAGAATCCTTACAAGAAGAAAAGTTAGAGAAAACTCATAAATGATCTCTGCGTTTGAGCCTAAAACATTCAAAGAGGCTCATAAGAATGAAGACTGGATCAAGGCAATGGAAGAGGAACTTGACCAGATAGAGAAAAATGGTACATGGTCCTTGATACCCAGACCAAAGCACAAAAATGTCATTGGTACCAAATGGGTCTTCAGAAATAAGCTAAATGAGGATGGCACAGTGATTAGAAACAAAGCCAGACTGGTGTGCAAAGGATATGCCCAAGAAGAAGGAGAAGACTATGGTGAAACCTTTTCTCCTGTAGCCAGATTGGAAGGAGTTCGTATGCTTCTAGCATATGTAGCTTTTAAAGGCTTCAAAGTATATCAAATGGATGTAAAATCTGCATTCCTAAATAGTGTACTTGAAGAGGAGGTGTATATAGAGCAACCAGATGGGTTTGCCCTATCTGAAGATAGTGACATGGTGTGTAGGCTACACAAAGCCTTATATGGTCTAAAGCAAGCACCTAGAGCATGGTATGAACGCTTGCATTCCCATCTTGTGAAGATTGGATTTGAGAGAACAAGTGAAGATAGCAATATCTACTTGAAGTCTGAAGGAGATTAGATCCTGATCTGTGAGGTATTTGTTGATGACATTATCTTTGGTGGAGATGACAAGATGAGTCATGAGTTTGCAGATGAGATGAAGAAGGAGTTTGAGATGTCACTCATAGGGGAGATTAAGTTCTTCATTCGACAGCAAATCTAGCAGATGAGAGATGGAATCTTTATCACTCAATCCAAGTATGTCAAAGAGGTGTTGAAGACCTTTGGCATGGAAGATAGCAAACCAGTTGGTACACCTATGGTAACCGGTGGTAAACTATCCAAAGAGGATGACTCAGCTTTGGTTGATGAAAAGGAATACCGATCAATGATTGGTAAATTGCATTATGTAGTACATAGCAGACTGAATATTGCACATTCAGTTGGAATTACTACAAGGTTCTAGAAAAGTCAAGGAGAATCCCACTTGGTTGCAGTCAAGCAGATTCTTAGGTATCTGAAGGGAACTGTTGACTATGGATTGTGGTATCCATATAGCAAGGATTTCAACTTGAAAGTGTTCACAGATGCTAATTGGGTTGGTAATGTAGATGACTGAAAGAGCACAACCGGTGCTGCATTCTTTCTTAGTGGTAGACTGGCCTCCTAGATGAGTAAAAAGTAGAGTTGTATCTCTCAGTCTACAGTGGAAGTGGAGTATGTTGCAGCTTTCATGAATTGCACTCAAACAATTTGGATGAAGCATGTATTGAATGCATTCAAAGTTCTAGCATCTAAACCGATAAGTATATTTTGTGACAATACTAGTGCAATTAATATCTCTAATAATCTGGTGTTACATTCTAGAACCAAGCACTTTGAGCTTAAGTATCATTTCTTGAGGGAAAAGGTTCAGAACAAAGAGATTGCACTAGAGCACATTTCTAGTAAGGAGCAGTTAGCAAACATATTCACCAAGCCTCTCCCAAATACTACATTTACATACTTAAGGGGTGAATTAGGGGTTCTTCCCCTTCATGAGGTGAACTAAAAGAATATGCTCCACATCAGTCAGGTATTGCATAGTCAATTTTTGTTGGATTGATGTGTTGAAGGATGCTACTCCTCAGGGGGAGTAGCATAATGGAACAGGGAAGCTTGTGCCTCCACTTTGGCATTATTGTCAAAAGGGGAGAAGATGTGAAGGGGAGAGATATCTGTGTATATTGCCATCAATGCCAAAGGGGGACATTGTTGCCATTATGAGAATCGGTATGAGGACATAATGACATTGTATGTTGTCATTGATGTCAATATGTTGCAAAGGTGTGAACCGACATATGTGAGAACCGGTATAACACTGAACTGACATTTGTGCCAAACTGAACCGGTGTGCTTGTTCAAAGATGAATCGGCATATGGTTATGGGAACCGGCACATGGAAGCATTGAATGACTACCAGTTCATAGTCTCAACTTTAGGGTTTCTAGTTGAAGTGCTTCAAGCCTGTGTGGCTCAACCGGTGACTTTGTGCGATGAGGTAGCATGATAACAAAGAACAAGATCATGTTGCCACGTAAGCCTTGTGTGCATGAAGGATCATGCATGAAGAAGATCTTGCCTATCTACCTCAGGAATATGAGAATACTGTAAAACGGTGATAACGTGTAATTGGTTATCAGCTGCCATGGAAATAGTAGAAAACGAATGATGGAGATTAATGCAGTATGCTCAACAGTCAGGATTGAACCGTTTGAATTCCTTAACCTATTAGGTTTAGGGTTTAGGGTTTATGCTTCTGACCTAACTATTTTCTATAAGGTCAATGTTGTGACTCTTTCTAGGGTTGTTGGCAAAAGTTGTGTGTGTGTATCCAAGAGAAGGGATACGTGATTCTTGCCAGACCAAAAGGAGAGAAGTGATACCTGTAGAGTGTAAGTGCAGAAGGAGAAGAGGAGCTTAAGAGGATATGCATTGGCATTGAGTGTTGTTACCAGTTCAATGTAATACCTATTCATCGCTAACCACCTCAACAGTTGGAAAATCCCTTAACAGGGTAGCCTTAATCGGCTTGCTATAAAATCCTTTAACAGGGTAACTCTAAGCTACTGAGTTTGAAGTCCTTTAGCTATTGAGATCTCGAAATCCTCTAACAAGGTAACCTTTAACAGGGTTTAACCCTTAATCGGGTATTGTAGCCATCCCTTAACCGGGTAATCTCTAACAGGATCGGTTCCTAGCAGAACCTATTGTAATGTCTCTAGCCAGACAAGGCTCCTAACAGAGTGGACTTCCAAAGACTTCAAAAACAGCTTGTGGGTATTCATCCCCACCATGGTTTTTCCCAGTTGGGTTTCCACATGAAAAATATGTGTGTCATGTGTGATGTTTTTATCTTGTGATGCTTTGCTATTGTTTGTCAAGCATATGATGGTTCTGTGTTTTATGCCTGTCATTAAAACATGTTGAACTAGCTGCTATTATGATCTGATGATAGAATACATGTTTATGCATAAGGGTGAAATGGTAGTGTAGTCTCAAGTTGAGTGAAAGGGTAAGTTAGTAACTGGTTAATGCTTGTCTCAGACATTCTTAGCCTTACCAGTTGCACTCTTTTCAAACCGATATCTCTGTCTGCCAATCTTTTGAAGTGTTTGTTGTCAAACCAGTTTAAGACAATATTTTTGCTTGTACTAATTCACCCCCCCTCTTAGTACCAGTTTGGTACTATTTGCTCATCATTGAGTTATCAAAGAGAACCATTTGGAATTCCTTGTATTTTTTAATACTTAATGTATATTGACAAGCATGAAAAGAAAGAAAACATTCCTTAGAGGCTTGATTACCCACCTTTAATGAATTCAATTTGCCTTTGATCTCAACCCCTCTAATTTCATGGTTGTTAGCAATCTACTTATGAGGGTGGGATTTAGCCACCTATACATGCAAACTCAAAGAGAAAGGACTGGTGGAAAGCACTTCCATGGCATAATAGAGATCTAATTTGGTAGCCTCATAGGATCATTAACAAAAAATAGCAAGTTGGGGACTAAAAATATGGAGAAAGAATGAACTGAATTGAATAGATTAGGTCCACCAAGATATCCATTCGAATTGTTGAGTAGGATGACACTCAAGATTCTAAACCTTATGAATGTGGGCTGGCATAGGCTTGCGACTCAATAGAGAAGTATTTAAAAACAACTTAGTTTTGGAAGGCCATTATGGACCCACTTGCCAATTAATGCTGAAATTAATGGGAAAGTGGTCTGACAAGGTAACCTCAGGAAGAGGCATCACTAGAAGATCTTGACACAGGGAAAAAATGAAAAAATATTATTCCATTATCATGGAATGATTAATCCATTTAAGGACTCTATCATTTCTCACCTGTAAATTTCTCCATGTATGGGAAACAACCTAAGGGTGATTGCAATTTGTATTGTCGTTATAAACACCCAATTCATTATGCATGTAGAACCATGCCTCATATTTTCCGCTTGTCTAGTAAAAAGGCAAGGACCCATCTTTATCAAAAGACACCTCAACCATATTAAATTTTCCACTCACGAGTCAAACATTTTACTCACAATCCTTGGGTAAAATTCATTAAAATTCTCTATAAAATATTTTCCTTAAGAAGGATTGATAATGTCACCATGCATATGTCCCACTGACATCAAATATTGAAATGTAATCTTGTAAAGAATGAGACATAAATTTGTTTTAGATATAAATATGTGTTCATGGTCAAAGATGTCCCTTGGGAAATATAAAATATGTTTATAAAATTGTTCCACATGATACATAGCGTAATTATGTAAAAAAATTGAAAAAAAAGAAAAATACAACAACTCTAAGCAAGAGAAATTAGTTTTCTAATTAATTCTCTAATTTCAAATAGTAAATATAAATATTTTATAATCAATTCAATTGAAATTTCTACAGGTAGGAAAAAATAAATATAATAAATTTATATTGTTCAACTATTAAAATATTAATTTTTAGTCAAAGAGGCATATAATGTACTTCATATATGTACGCATGCCAATGAAAAAAAAAGAGAAATGTAAGGTAAACTAGTAAATATTTTGTTTAGAAAATGGTGTCTCAACCTTGCATTTATATAAGGTTACTATTTACAATAATTTTTTGTTTGAGCATGAATTGGTTTAAAAAATTCCCCGAAGCTTCGAATTGGCTAGATAAGCATGCCAGTAAATTTTTGTTGCAGGAGCATAACTAGATTTGAAGATATTAAAGGTTTTTTTTTTTAGAAGTTGCAATAAATGTTTTAAATTTAATTTTAAGTACTTTAGAGGCTCTAAAATGGCCTGAAAAGTGGTTTTAACCAAAATAGTGGGTTACAAGGTGATAGAGAACATTGCGAGATTTTTATCACTTCAAATGATTTGTCAATCGGACACCCAGTTCACAAGTTATGGCCTTTGGGAGTTTGGTCTCCTACAATAGGAAATATAAAATGCATCAAACACATAAAGGAGCTATAAAAGGGAGGTGCATGTGTTGATGTCTTTTTTTACACATCACAAGGCATCTAGAATTGGAAATAAGGTTGGTTCCACTTTATTGGGTGGTTTTAGCCCATGGTTTTGTAATATCGTTTGATGGTTTCATGTATTGTATCTCCTATATATGAGGTGTGTGAGATAGAGGTTATGTGCAAGAGTCTTATAGCTATTGAGTTACCTATGAATCTCTAGTTGGTGATACTCCTGTGAAAAGATTTCTCTATAAGTATATTATAATTTATTATTAATTTCTAAATAATATATTGGGTGGCTTTTGGAGTGTGGGTTTTTTCTCCCAAAAGGGTTTTACCCACATAATCACTATGTTGTGGTATGAATGTTATTGTTGGTGTAAATAAATATTCATTTTGGATATTATTACACTTACTTAAGTTAACTTAGGATAATGCATCTCTTTGTAGTTTGGATTTGAGACACTTGGGGAAGTGTACACTTAGGGATAGAGCTTGTAGGAGAAATTTCGCCTTTTGTGGTCTTATTTTGTTGTTACACTCCACATTCGGTGGGTCATCCACCTCTTGTGGAATATTATATTATTTCTCCTACCTACCCCTAGTATTTCTTACCTACCCTTGTTTCTTATTGAGCCACATGTCATGTTTGTGTGCTCACATATCCATATAGCCTTGCCTATATAAGCAGGCTCATATTCATTGTATGTAACGAATGTGCAAGAATCCAGTTGATCATTTTGCATATTGATGAGAATACAGTTTTTTCTTGTCATTCTATTTTCTCTCTTATTTGTGCTTTCCATTGCCTCTTGATCTTGGCAAAATCCCACATGGTATCAGGGCCATTAGAGTGCCATTGGTTTGCCAATTGAGAGAATTTTGGGGTTTGCATTTTGGAGCTTTCTATTGCAAGTTATTATTGGAGCTTGTTGGGTCAGATCTGAGGTCATCATTGGATTGAGGAGGTTCAAGAAAGTAAGAATCACCTTTTATTTCATCCAAATCCGACATCTGAGGCCAAATCTAGAGCCATTTGAAGGTGGAGGGTGGTGACTTGTCCCGACAGCGATCTGCAATTTTGGAGCATTTTTGGTCAAATCCGTCATTGCCATTGCGCTCAGAAGGCCCAAAAACCCCAAGATCAACTATTAATTTGTCAAAATCGACCTCCATTACCCCGAGTTGAAAAAATCTCCCCTCCCAGCCCGCCGTACGAACTTGCAGGTACAGGTCTGAAAATATTTTTTTAATTTTTCCGTTTTTTATTATTTTCGAAAAATTGAAAAATAAAAAATAAAAAAAATTAAATAATTTTGGGGGGGGTGCATTTTTTTTGTGTTTTCATTTTAAAAAAAAAAAAGGAAAATAAATTGGTGGGGGGGGGGGGGGGCTCCTAATTGGCCCGCAGGCCACCTGTGGCTCGCAGGTGTACCTGCAGGTACCACAGGCAACCTACGGTGACTACAGGCCACCTGCGGCCCCGCAAGCCCTGCAGTACCGCAGGGTACCTGCGAGTCCTGCAGACAACCTACGGCCCACAGGTAGTCCTTGCGTGTACCGCAGGCTACCTGTGGGTAGATTTTTTTTTTAATTTTTTTTTAAATTTGTTTTTTTAATAATTAAAAAATAACTTTTTTTTCTTATTTATTTTAAATAAGTTTTTTTAATAATTAAAATAATAAACTTTTTAATAAAAAATTTTTTCTTTAATAAATTATTATTAAAGTTTTTTTTAATATAATAAAAAAAAATGACTCACCTTTTTCGTTTTTTCTTTATTTTTTAATAAAGTTTTTTTTGGCATAATAATTGTTTTTATTTAGATTTTTAAAATCTTTTAAAAACACAAACATCATTTAATAAGTCAAATTGGGATCACTTTTTTTCTTGTCACTTCACACCTATCTTGCAGTGCTTCCAACCGGCAGTCAAGGGGGGGTTGATTTGCTCCTTTATATCTCTTGGCCACATCCCAATCGGAGGCATCTTTTTTGCAGTATTCTACAAGGCTTCTTGGTGGCATCATCTTCATGTTTCCAGATTTGCACTATCATGTTGTATGCTCTTGCATGAGCAATGTTCTACTCGCACTATCATAAAGTGCCACACTTCTTTGTATCTTGTCATTGTTGACATATTTAATGTAATCCTCTTGTATACATAGATTAGGAATATCTTGTGAGACTTGGTGCATGGCTCCAGTTGAGACTTAGATTGTACACATTTGTGCATGGCTCCCGTGAGACTTGGATTGTACCGGTATTTTTGCTATTTCTGAGTATCCAGATGATGCTCACAGTAGGTTGTCTCCATGCCTGATCTTCTTTTTGTTGCAGCGAGTGATTCATCATCATTGACTTGTTTGTGGGGGAAAAAGTGACACTAAGCAAACATACCCTAATCTCACCTTTTGACACACATTTGTGGAATACGAAAGAGCCTAGAGCTATCACACAATTGGCTACTTCTTTTTGTGGAAGAGAGAGCCACGGGCTACCTATTAGGATTTCTATTCCTTTGTTGTAATTGAAAGATGAAATGATGCAAGTTCAATCCCTAACCCCAAAGTGTAAATAACAAGATTGCAGAATTGAACTTAAACTATGGAGAGCTATAAACACAAGAATAAGACAAGAATGAAAATGCGTACCCGGAGTCAAAATCTGAGTGAAAATGTTTGGGATGGGGGTGTGGTCGCCATTGTCCTGATTCTACCCCTGAAACTGCTCTGGAAACTGCTGTTTTGCAACCTGAAAAGCTGTCAAAATGCTGAAACTTGCTATCTGACAGAAGGACCAGGGCGCCCAGCCCCCCTATCCTGGCAGGACTAGGGCGCCCCACGCCCCTGTCCTGGTCTTTTGCTCTGCAATTTGGTGTGGAGTGCTGTCTCGACCTGCTTTTCTCGGATCTGTAACCTGCGACGTCGTCCGAGTCCCGAAACCTGCACTTATATCTGAAAAGGGTGTTTTGGGTGGCTATATAGGGTTTTGCCTTAGTCAAACCCCCGCTTTGGTGATTTCCACCTCCACAAATAGCCAAGTTGTATTGTAAAAGTAATGTGTGTGCAGACCTTGTGTGTGTGCAAGATCCTAAGATGCAAGTAAGCAAACTAGAGCAACCTAGAAAGTAAACCCTAATTGCTTGTAAATGATAACGTAAGTGCTCCAAATCAAGATGCAAAGTGATCTAAAGCATGAATACAAATGATATAATGAGGCTTATGCAAAGACATGAAAACAACATGAAATCATATCCAACCCCAAGGGAGGGGTACAAGCCAATCTTCAGTCGGTAATCTCTTATTGCTCTTCAATGCCTTCAAAGCCCTAAATGGATGAATGAAATTGATGAATGCTTGATAGATGGATGTTGAATGTTGTTGAAGTCTTCAAAGATCTACTCTTTCACTGCATATGAGGTCCTCAAATCAAAAATCGGATCCTTTCAAATGAAGAAAGAGAGATTTTATATATGAAACCCTAGGTCTTAATTTCAACTTTTGGCCGACCTAGAGATTGAATCTCCCACCAATTTCTTGGGGTTAAGCTTTATTTTATGATTGGATCGTGCTCCTAAAATTTCGAGAAAAATGTCCGGGACCATGTGCACGCCGGGCGCCATGGTCCCGACAACTTTTCACCAAATTTTCAGGGCCGTCGGATATGATGATTTTAGAGAGAATCCCAAAGTTACAGGTGATTTCAAGATGTTTTGACCCCCGAAATCAAGCCCCCAAGTTCAAAATAGGACCTAATTAGGGTTTTTGATTAAATGATGTATTGGAGAAATAAAATGAAAGGGGCACACTTTAATGAAAGGGCCCAACTTTATGATGTGGAAGATGATAAAATAGAACCTTAGACCTAATTAATTTAATTAATTAAGTGCTAAAGGGGAAATGCAATGCAAAATGCAAAATGCGCCAAGGCGGGTGCTAAACTAGGTGTGAAATTGTACCATTTTAGCAAGTGCGTACAATTTACGACTCTACATTTAGCCCCCACTTTAGCGGTCATATGAACACTACGTGCATATGCAAGCTAACGTACAAAAAAGTAAACATTATTTGAAAAAGGATATATCCATAAGTCTGTGGAATGAAGCCCCCAGCGGTATCTGCAGTACACAGTTAGGAACCACACCCTACAAAACACATGTTAGGTCACAAAATCACCTAATGCTTACTAAGGAAGGTGATGAAAATTCGAGGGTAGCTATATGCCCCCCCCTGTTTCGGCTTGCTAATTTTAGTGAGTTGAAACAGGGTATCATGTTTACCACTTCGAATTGTTAAAGAATATTGATGACAAATGCTCACAAGAGGATTCGATATGAGATCAAAAACTAATGGAGAATCATTTGGTAAGAAAGAGGACTAAATCTCAATTCTAACACAACAAAAGTGTGAGGATTTGAGAGTTCTCTAACACAAGATGAAGGATGTAAATGGAAACAAAACGCAAAGAAAAGAAAAGAAAGGAAAAAAGCATGAATACACACATTGGTGATCCATGAAAAGAATAGTGAGAGAGAAAACATGGACTTCTCGCCCCTAGATCTTGTCTAGGTGATCCATGGGAAAAAGGACATGGAAAACTAGCCCCTAGAGTCTGTCTAGGTGATCCATGTAAGGGAGGAGAGTGAGAAAGTCTAGCCTTATGCCACTAGTTCCACTCCACCTCATGCATGTGTGTGTAAGTGAGGTTAGAAGCACCTCATAGGAGTCTATGCCTGAGTATGCTACAACCTGTATATGTATAGTACAAAAGTGTGACATCTCGCTCTAAGAGTCTGTGCTTTGGTTCCGAGAATAATCACCTTGCATAAAAGAGAAATGGAGACATCTCGCTCTAAGAGTCTGTGCTCTGGTTCCGAGAATGACCCATTGCTCAAAAAGTGTAATGTTTATGTCATAAGCAAAGTAGAACAAGGATACCTACCTTCATCACAAAAGAAGATACCCCAAAAATGCAACAATGTCATAGATCCAAGCAAGAGAGTTTTTTACTCTTTAAGCAAGGATAAGATAGTTGAAAAGGATATCTTGTAGTATGTGTAAAGGAGATCTTTAGAGGAGAAGAGATCTTTGTACAAAAGACACCTATCCCCGAGAGGAATTGTCTTAGACAAATATAACATCTTCTAGAATAAGACAAAGAAGAGAATAAGAATGCAATACTTCCTTCTTTTGCGAGGTGAGAGTGATTCTTAATGAAGGATGACGCTCTTTTTAACCCAATTGGGAGAGTGAATTCATTATGGATGTATTTTACCAAGTGTAAAAGAGGTTGTAGTCAAGGACTTACACCTCTTATAAGAGAGAATCCTTGAACAAACAACAACAAATGCATACAAGGAATAACATCAAGTAATAAAGTTCACACCATCCACAAAATAGGAAAAAGTGGATCCTTAGATAAAAATAAGGAAAGATCATTGCCTAAGAAGGACTTACACAATCTTCTAGGGAGAGATTTAGACATAAACAAAATGTACTACATACTCACATGAGTTCATGCAAGCAAGACATTATTGTATGTAAAATGCTCCTCACAAGAAGTGGGGAAGGTAAGAAAGAGAACACACATCTTCTCCCATATCTAGGAAAAGAGGATTCTAAAGAAAAGATGATCAATATTTCCACACTATTACCCCATAGGAACAAGAGATAACATAGAAAAATTAGGCTATTATGTTGCTTCAAAAATATGATTGCACTTGAAATTGTACCATCATGAATGACAATGAGCCCCCAGTAAATGAGCTACCAATGTCACATAATGATGAGCAACATAATAGCCATTAATGTTATTTAAAGACGTGATAGATTGAATGAGGTATTTGAATATGACATGCTAAATGCTCAACTATAAGTGAGATCAAAAACATGTATAAAGTGATAAAAATTGAAGAACAAAAGTCACAAGAAATCTTAGAAGAGGGATGAGTGTAATTTATTAGAGCCTTATCCCTAGAGGAAAGGACTTTATGATGAATAGGAGATAAAGATTCATAAGTGGATTTAGAAATTTGAGGGGATTTATAAAGAGATTTGTTCATCGCCAAGATTTCCTTATGAGGGGAATGAGAGTTGATAGAAGTAGAAGATGATTTAGTTGAAGTGAGATCATCATCACTACTAAATATAGCATTCACATTGAGAGATGGTCTTTTAGATGCTTTGGTGGGCTTAGAAAGATTATATCCAAGTCCAAATGAATATTCATGCATGTTATGTTCTAAAGGAACTTTAATTCCTTGTTCATTTGCGCCACAACCATTTCCACTATAGCCACTCTTAGCCAAAATATGAAAACTACGACCATAACGATTAGCCATTTCAGAAAGAAAAGGTATTTTTTCATAAGACAAAGAATCAAATTCTTTCGAATTAGAGGTGTGAGGAGAAGAAGTTTGAGAAGCAGCCACAAAATTATTGCTCATAGGTTCAGGTAAGACTGATTGATCTCTAGTTTCTTCCTTCTTTTTAACTTTAAGCTCTCTAGGAGGAACCCTATACTCACCTACAAAGGTGGGATTAAAATCAAGAGATCCCCAATCGTCTTCTGTGAGAACCTTCTCAGTATCAAAAGCCTTTTCATGTGTAGATTCAAGCTGAGGAGAATCTTCTTCAGGAACTTCAGACTCATCCAAAGAATTTTGATTATCAGAGGGTAATGATTCATCGATAGGTATCTTTTTTAAAGAGTCATCACTAGATGAGGAAGGCTTAGAAGAACCCCCTTTGGAAGTAGATGTTTGTAAACAAGCTTGAAAATTAGTATCACCTATCAAGGTATACGTCTTATTATTATAAATAAATTTAACTTGTTTATGCAATGTAGAGGGGACAGCTTGCATACTGTGAATCCAAGGTCTCCCTAATAACAAGTTGTATGTTAGATTTCCCGACATAACATGGATAGGAGTAGGCAAAGTAACAGGTCCCACTGTGATGGGTAAGGTGATAATACCTAATGAAGACTTAGCCACATTATCAAAGCCTCGAATGGGATGAGAGTCAGGCTCTATAAGGGATGTATCCACATTTATCTTATGCAATAGATTAATGCTACACACATTAAGGCCAGAGCCATTATCTACCAGTGTTCATCTTATAGCAGTGTCATTTATGATAACCACAATCATCAAGGGATCATATTGATGTTGAATTTCACTAGTAGGCAACTCATCTTGAGTAAACACAATTTGAGCTTTAGGATTCATCACAGAGTTAACCAAAGACACTATATTACTAGATTTATTAGGTGGAGGAACATTCAAATATTTCAAGGCATCTTGTAACATTCCATGATGAGTGGAAGAAGTTTGGATCAAATCCCAAAGGGATATCTTAGCAGGGGTAGCTTTAAGTTGTTCTATGAGATCATATTCCTTACCAAGAACTTGTGAAATACAAGGAGCTTGAGGAAGAATAGGTTGGGAAGGAGGAAGTGAAGTTGGGATAACTGGAGGAGGATTAGGCTGCCTATTGTTTCTTGTATTATAGGTATGAGCAACCGCATGATAACTCTCTCTAGTCAATTGCTTAGCATACTCATAAGGGCTCTTAGAATAACATCCTTGCATAGTAATAATAGGTTTCTTAGGAGTGAAAAAAGAATCATTAGCATAACCACCTTGAACCACTAAGATAGGCTTATTTAAAGGTTGAGAATTTTGAGAAGGATAGGCACCTTGGACAGTAAAGAGAGGTTTGTTAGGTGTTTCATTCACATGTATCAAATTGATTGAGGATAGTTTAGAGGAATGAACAAAAGTGTTGGAAGAATTATTGATAGTCTTCTCTTGCACTAAAATCTTATCATGGATTAAATCAATTTTAGGAGAGAGACAAGGGGTAGGCATTGATGTTCTAGTAGGAAGAGTAATACTAGGAAAGGTCATATCATCCTCTATCATAAAAGGATCTTCATGGGGAATAAACTCTCTAGGAGAAAGATCAACATTACTCTCTAAAGTCTCACTTTTGAGAGGGAGATCTTTGAAAGAGATGTTAACCATCTTGCTTTGAACTAGGGTTTCCTTATGAGTAGAACCAAGTTGAGGAGAGGGAGAATAATTGAGATTCAAGGAAGGTGAGAAACTATCAAGGGAGTTTTCAATCTTGATTTCATCCCCTTTGGCTAGGGGTAGAGAATAATCTATACCTTCTTCTAATGGTTCATCCCAAATAGTGAGGTTGTTGAAAGGAATGTTTGAAGTATTGTTAATTTCGGGAGAGGAGATAACATTGTTTATTAATTCCTCATCCTTAGGAGGGAGAGCATCAATAGATGTGTTAAACTCATCCTCTTTCCTCAAAATATGTTCAATATGATCTCTAGGGGAGAGAGAATTAAGGAAATTGCTTATTATTTCATCTTATTTCTCTAAGGGATGCTTATGGGTAAGACAAACTTTAGGAGAAGGGTAAGCATTTATCATTAATTCATCATCTCTAGTGGGAATTTTGTTGGAAAAGGAAATGCCATCACTAGGAAATGTAGGGATAATGTCATCTTCTTGCACAAAAGGATCCTCATGAAGGGAGTGTTTTTTAGGAGGAACATGAACATATTTCTCCAAAGATTCATGCTTAGGAAGGAGATCTTTGAAAGAAGTGTTCATAACCTCTTGTTGCACTAACATGCCCCCATTGGAAGGACCAACTTTAGGAGAAAATAAGTAAATGTCCATCAATACCTTTTCACTTAGAGAGGCATCATGTAGGGAAGGTGAAGTAACATTAAGAAAGGTGTTTATGATACCATTCTCTTCCTCTAGGATAGCTAAATAGGAAGGGCACATTTTAGGAGAATTGTCAAGATCACTCTTAAAGTCTTCATCCTTAGAGCATGGGAGAGTCTCAAAGGGATTGGTAGCAACTCTTTTAGCAACTAAAATGTTGTTATAGATGGGGGGAGGTTCTTTAGGAGAAGGAAAAATTGAAACAAGGGAAGCCAACCCATTATCACATCTATAAAATGAATGCATCATGACATCAATTTTCCTTTTTCAAATGATAACATATGCAAAATAGAAGGAAATGTTTAATTTTAACTAATGCAAGCACTTAGAATGTAGATTTAGAAAATGAAATTTATGATTCAAATGAGTTCCTAAATCATATTTGAAATTATTGATCCCAATTAAGCTATCCACAAGTTCAACTTTGAATTGAAAAAATTAGCAAAAATTTCCTCTAAATTTTTTTTTGAATCTTGCAAGAAATCAAAACTTGTAAATAGCATAAACACTCAAATTTGAAGACATAAATTAGAATTAGAGAAGATTGGAATTCACGTCCAGTTCACCAAAATGTGTGGGGGAAAAAGTGACACTAAGCAAACATGCCCTAATCTCACCTTTTGACACACATTTGTGGAATACGAAAGAGCCTAGAGGTATCACACAATTGGCTACTTCTTTTTGTGGAAGAGAGAGCCATGGGCTACCTATTAGGATTTCTATTCCTTTGTTGTAATTGAAAGATGAAATGATGCAAGTTCAATCCCTAACCCCAAAGTGTAAATAACAAGATTGCAGAATTGAACTTAAACTATGGAAAGCTATAAACACAAGAATAAGACAAGAATGAAAATGTGTACCCAAAGTCAAAATCTGAGTGAAAATGTTCGGGACGGGGGTGTGGTCGCCACTGTCCTGATTCTGCCCCTGAAATTGCTCTGGAAACTGCTGTTTTACAACCTGAAAAGCTGTCAAAATGCTGAAACTTGCTGTCTGACAGAAGGACCAGGGCGCCCAGCGCCCCTGTCCTGGCAGGACCAGGGCACCCCACGCCCCTGTCCTGGTCTTTTGCTCTGCAATTTGGTGTGGAGTGCTATCTCGACCTGCTTTTCCCGGATCTGTAACCTGCGGTGTCGTCCGAGTCCCGAAACCTGCACTTATATCTAAAAAGGGTGTTTTGGGCGGCTATATAGGGTTTTGCCTTAGTCAAACCCTCGCTTTGGTGATTTCCACCTCCACAAATAGCCAAGTTGTATTGTAAAAGTAATGTGTGTGCAGACCTTGTGTGTGTGCAAGATCCTAAGATGCAAGTAAGCAAACTAGAGCAACCTAGAAAGTAAACCCTAATTGCTTGTAAATGATAACGTAAGTGCTCCAAATCAAGATGCAAAGTGATCTAAAGCATGAATACAAATGATATAATGAGGCTTATGCAAAGACATGAAAACAACATGAAATCATACCCAACCCCAAGGGAGGGGTACAAGCCAATCTTCAGTCGGTAATCTCTTATTGCTCTTCAACGCCTTCAAAGCCCTAAATGGATGAATGAAATTGATGAATGCTTGATAGATGGATGTTGAATGTTGTTGAAGTCTTCAGAGATCTACTCTTTCACTGCATATGAGGTCCTCAAATCAAAAATCGGATCCTTTCAAATGAAGAAAGAGAGCTTTTATATATGAAACCCTAGGTCTTAATTTCAACTTTTGGCTGACCTAGAGATTGAATCTCCCACCAATTTCTTGGGGTTAAGCTTTATTTTATGATATGGATCGTGCTCCTAAAATTTCGAGAAAAATGTCCGGGACCATGTGCACGCCGGGCGCCATGGTCCCGACAACTTTTCACCAAATTTTTAGGGCCGTTGGATATGATGATTTTAGAGAGAATCCCAAAGTTACAGGTGATTTCAAGATGTTTTGACCCCCGAAATCAAGCCCCCAAGTTCAAAATAGGACCTAATTAGGGTTTTTGATTAAATGATGTATTGGAGAAATAAAATGAAAGGGGCACACTTTAATGAAAGGGCCCAACTTTATGATATGGAAGATGATAAAATAGAACCTTAGACCTAATTAATTTAATTAATTAAGTGCTAAAGGGGAAATGCAATGCAAAATGCAAAATGCGCCAAGGCGGGTGCTAAACTAGGTGTGAAATTGTACCATTTTAGCAAGTGCGTACAATTTACGATGCTACAACTTGGTACCTGGTTTTGTCACACTTTGACATTATTTATGCAGCATTGGCTCTCTTTCTTCCTTATGGAGAGGTATTTTTGTCATCATCATTGGACCATCTTTGCAGGAGATTGGACATTGAGGGGGGGCTTCATGGTCTCTTCTTCTCTCTTATGGGGGGGACATAGTTTGTTCTTCTCATTCATCATTGAGAGCATTGTGTGCTTTCATCATCTCTCTTTTGGGGGAGGGTTTTTTCCCATTGGGTTTTTCTCTCTTTCCCCACTTTATGGGAGATTGCATTTGCATTTGTACATGGGTACCTAACATGGCCTCGTAGCCGGGACCCTTCTTGCATTGCTTAGTTGCATTGTTGACTTGAGTCTTCATTCCCCTAAGTTGCACTTAAGGGGGGGTGTTGGTGTAAATAAATATTCATTTTGGATATTATTACACTTACTTAAGTTAACTTAGGATAATGCATCTCTTCATAGATTGGATTTGAGACACATGGGAAAGTGTACACTTAGGGATAGAGCTTGTAGGAGAAATTCCACCTTTTGTGGTCTTATTTTGCTGTCACACTCCACATTTGGTGGGTCATCCACCTCTTGTGGAATATTATATTATTTCTCCTACCTACCCCTAGTATTTCTTACATACCCTTGTTTCTTATTGAGCCACATGTCATGTTTGTGTGCTCACATATCCATATAGCCTTGCCTATATAAGCAGGCTCATATTCCTTGTATGTAACGAATGTGTAAGAATCCAGTTGATCATTTTGCATATTGATGAGAATGTAGTTTGCTCTTGTCATTCTATTGTCTCTCTTATTTGTGCTTTCCATTGCCTCTTGATCTTGGCAAAATTCCACAGTTATTTATGTTTATTTCTATTTACTTTTTATAATTATTGTAACAATCTATAATGCCCACCAAAATACCCTAGAGAAATAAACCAAAATCTACTAACAAAATGAGATAAAAAAAAATCCTTTAGATTAATCTTCATTACAACACAAACACTAACATCTAGAGTATAACATTACTACCATTAATAATCATTGATTCATTAACTATATGCATGATTACATAAACATAAACATGATTCATACTATGCAAGTGGAAAACCCATTTACTCATTAACTTAACTCCATAATTAAACCATTCAATGCATAAACTTTCCCTTTGGTACCTTAACGTCACCACTTGTCATAAAACCACACACACCATAAAACCATTTACAACACCATGATATAACATACAACATATTCATTTACTTTCCACATAAGCATAATTGAATCACATAACATGTCCTTGGATACTATTTAAACCAACAATTCAAACACTCCTAATATTCATTATCTCATTCTCTATGAAAGCAACATAAATAACATAGTCATTCTCTTTAATAAGATTTGAACATTCTTTCAACTTCATTACAATTCCTTAAGACAAGAAGCTCTATCTTTTATGTAACATAAACCTTCACACCTAAATGATTTCCTTTACTATAACCGGATTTATAATAGCATCTACTACTCTTTCAATTTAATTTCCCATAAGCCAATACATATACACATTCATCATGCAATCTCGATACAAAGTGAATGTACAAGTACTACTCTTCCTTTCATATAGATCTATACTTCGACAATACATAAAAGAATATCCTATACATCAATGAATATGCCATAAGAACTTCTACTATGTACTACATCATATCCCTTTTCAATTACACCAACTATTGCATGAAGATACATAACATAAAGGGTACATACTTCCTTTTCACATATACATAGCATAGGAATACATGATCTCTTTTACAAAAATAAAGCATAAAGATATAATGTCTTATTTTTGAAGTACATAGAAATCAGCTCCAAGAATAATCACATGATGAAGATTCCAATCCAGGCACACTAACATCCAAGATGAATATCCCAATGGAAGAAGGCATAAAACCACCCGACCATGTGGAAATAATAAGGAACCACCCCCCATGCTAGGAGATGACATAAGGTTCCAAATCACACTCAATGCCTAAGATAACATCTAACAACCAAAGGATACAACAAGACACCACAAGACTCCAACATAAATATAACTTACAAAACACATCACGAGGCTAAATCAAATCAATGAAACATCCAGAGGCATACTAAAAAAAAATAGTATTCAATATTCAAATGCCAAAATACTTGTTGGAGCCCAAATAGTATTCAAACACATCATAAAATCATAGAACAGTTCACAAAAATCATCAATAATGCAAGACATAGCCTCTAGGACCAAAAACCACCAACGAAAATGAACCGGGAAGATAAAACCAAACCCAGAAATGTACTAAACTTGTTTTAGCACTATTGTAGCCCAGAGTAGTGCTTTTGTCTCCTAATTTAGCACTTTTATAACAGGGGTCTCAGTCATAGAAAATGAGAATTAGGGTTAATCAACCTTGCCCAAATTTGGGCACAGACCTCCAATCGACCCAAAACTGACTTAAAACTCATGAAAATCTATCATGGAAGCATAATAGGGTTCACACCAATCAAATAAAGTCAAACACATAAGAATCATAACTCCCATTGATAAAAACATTGCATAGGAAGAGTCGTAGACACAACCACTTCCTTACAACTAATTCAAAAGGAACAAGAACACTGTAGACATTGAGATAGGATACATGGGGCAAATAAACCCTCATCAAAACCAAATCCAAGCCATAAAACATCACACAAAGTCTCAAACAAATCCGGGAAAACAATTCGCATCCCTACAATGCATAAACTCAAGTTTTTCCCAATCAAAAGAAAACCAAATTCAACCCTTTCCTTATGAAATTCTGATAATAATAACGAAATGAAACCTATTTAAAAATCCCCAAACAATATTTTCAAAACATGGCAAACAATATTTTCCAAATCAAATGCTGAGTGCAGGAAAAAAAAGCCAACATAGAAAAGGAAGAAATGAAAATGAAATCTGAAGTAGGGACTCCCAATCCAACAAAAATCCTCCTGCAATTCGAATCCAAAGCCAAAGAAAAACTCCCAAACAAAATCTCCAAAGGCATCCAAAAATTCCAACCCCCATGAATGCACAGGAAGCTGAATTTATAAAAATTAAACTCGGAAACCTTAATCAAGCCCGACCAATCAAAATATTAAAAAAAAAAAACATATATTATACCTACCCCACACATAATCCAAGGTAAATATAATAACATATATATTGTTTATCGATCATTTCCCATTTGACCAATAAAATAGAAGGGTAGTTAGGTAATATTAAGATTAATTAAAAGGGTAGAAAAGTAATTAAATAAAATGTAAAAACATAATTCCAATGTAACTCAATAAACAAGAGTAATATTATTTACTCAACTAATTAATAATAATCCTCCACACATAAATCATTTCTTACCCATAATTAATAATTATAAATAAATATTAATAATTAAGCCATTAAATAAAATAAATATAAATCCTATTAAATAACAGTTCAATGAAATCCAATAATAAAAGCAAATAAATATCAATTAATTAAATAAACAATAAATCAATCAAATTAAATAAATTAAATTAAGTTAATGAAATAATAACCAAATAACTAATTAATAAATAATGAATAATGAATCAATTACATAAGTAAATAAACAATAAATAATTAAATCTCCATTAACCATTAAATCAAATAACCATTTATCAATTTAAAGATAAATATTAAATAATTAAATGATCACACAACTCTGACTAGGAATAAACATAAACTCAAAACAACTTACGCCAAAGGGAATAAACACAAAACAAGACTCTACCTCAACTTGCACAGTGGCGCAATCGATAAGGTACATAACTTAGACCTAAAGTGTGTGAGGGAAACTATGTCATCTCCAACAACTTTCCATTGGGATATGCTCAGACCTGTGAAGCTAAGTGAAGTCGATGTCTAGTACCTATAAACCTGCATCAACACTAAACACAATAAATACAATACATATACATCATTATAAATAGACAAGCGATAGAGAATCGTGATGGCATATCATGCTCGCAATGAATGATATGACATCGTCTCTACTCATGAAGATAGTCACACAATAAATCATCAGGCATCACATAGAATCATAACAATGAAATATGGTTAGTACCAACATATCATCATCATAAGTAATGTAATCCCACATAAGCAAAGATCACATAAGAATCCATAAAACATATAAATCCATCCATCAAGGTGATTCTATGTAGTAACATCCACAAGAACCATCAAATGTCATATATCATATAATATGTCTAACATCATCAATCACATGAATCTCTGAGCATTATGAGTCCTATCAAATATCATTTAAGACAGCAAAAGATTCATAAATAACCATCTAAGTAATCCACCATATGTCTATATAAGTCTATCAAAATGCAAATCAAAATACAAATCTAGGAGGGACACTACACGATCTATAAAAGTTTTGCATTACCCTCCTCTCAAGGTTAGTGTAGGAAGTTGTTCCACTACTTAACTTACATATTTTTGACAAATTTCAAATTTGATAATTTTCATTGATTTACAATGTTACCTTTTAATGAGATTTTAGATTAGTCAATGTGGAAAATGATAATATTGTGATCTAGAGTCAATTCATCATACACATAAAAATTATTTAATATATACATGGCAATGGAATTCTTTCCAAATTATTCCTTGCATTTAAGCTCTTTAAGTGCTAGTAGTAATTGTTTGAGATGATAAGTCTATGTATATACAAATGATTAATGGTAATTAATACAATGCACAATATCTTGTATTTTTCCAAAACCTTCAATTATGAAACTAAATGTTACACAAATATGTATGAATAGATTTATGTAAGCATTTGGCACTATGATCTTTCTGTGTACCTACAAAAATATAGTTGATACTTTTGTTGGTCATGATGTAATTTTGATATTTACATTTAAGTAAAAATAAAAATAAATATCTTACGCACTTTAGATATTTAGTTGAGCAAAAATAGAGTGTACATTATTAGATGATAATTTGATTAATGAGTGCAAGTTCTCTAATGTTATTTGGCCTTTGAGGGTTACAATGAATGTTTATTTATCTATTTCAAGGGTTTGAAGTGTGTCAATATTTTAAGTGTTGTATTTTTAAAGAAAATGTATTTTTGGCTCAAATTTGTTGCTAAAGTAAATTAAATTGAAAAGAAAAAAGAGGATATTGTTGTAGCTACAATTTAAAAATATATAATTGAAAAATATTCTTTCATTAATAGCTTACAAAACATATGGAGAAAAAAGAAAATGAATGTCAATGTGGGGCATACTTATTGCTGCAATTTTATATTATATTGGGTCAATCTTTGTTGTTAGATTGTATTGATTATCAATTTGAGTTGTACTTGTGATAATAGTAGCAACAATTCTAGTTAAATATGTCGTTTTACTTTTCAACAAGAGCTAAGTTATTATATTTGGTAGTTTTTTTAATCATAAATAACTTCTATACATGATTGTATAGTTAACTCATTTACTAGTATAATGCAATCATGGTCTCCTTTATCATATCCATTTTTAGTTTTTCTCCTTGGGGAAAGTTTTCAAGGTTATATGTGCACAAATTCCAACTTACTTAATATAGTAACCTACCATTTTCAACTCTTATTGAATAAATAATATTTTTGTGTGATGCAATATTTCTTTTAGACCTTGGATACTTTTGCATCAATGTTTCTTTGATTGTGCCTCTAGCCAAACACCTTGCTACCCTTTTTCTCTTATCTATTATTGTGTATTTCATCTCAATAGATCTCTAGGTGTATGTACATCATTGCAAGGAAAACACCATGCATTTTTATCACCCACAAGATTATTTTTTTGGATGACCAAATCTCTTTATGAATTAGGTATAATATTATGCAATGGAGTTGGTACCAAAACTATTTGACCCAACGGTTGAGATGTACCTGGTCCTTGTGCATTTTGATATCTATTTGGTTGATATTATGGTTGAGGTCCTTTTAAGTTTTGATAAATAAATATAAGATAAAAAGATTGATGTCTATCCAAATTATTAATTTTATCTGAAAAATTTGTAGAATACCCTTCATATTATCCATCTCTAATGACTTTTGTCGAATTGAAACTCCAACTATTACTATTTGAGAAGAACGGTAAACATAGATAGATGGAGTGACTTTTGTATTAGGTATTTCCTCTTGTAGGGAGATTGATAGTTTAGGAAATACTAATCAAAGAGACCAACAAGGTAGTTTCACTACATCTATTAAGTTATTTTCTACTTTGATAACTAATCATATGTTGTTGGAATAGTTTATCCTCCTAATGCTTGAATCCTAATAGAAATATATGAGTTAAAAAAAATTTAAATTAAAAAATGATAGCCTTCCCTATTACTGATCTTTTTGTCACTAGAATCATCTACCAAGTTTTTTGGTATTAGGTATTGAAATATCTAGTTGCCAGCTATAATTCATTTGTGATGGTTATCAATTGTTGTAGCAGCAATGATCTACATGTCCTTTTTCATTAAATATTTTTTTAAAAAGGTTTCCTTATTAATCACATATTCCAATGAATTTGGATTGTAGAGATCATATCAATTAAGGACCTCTCCTTTACAAGAAGCTACCAATAATATTAGAGATCATTGTTCTTCATTACATGATGAACTATGGATGTGTCTACTACATCTTGTATATGTTTAATAAGATTTTTTAAGTCTTCCCTAGTAAATTTTGGTAGATATTTAAGAGCATTATCTAGAATCGGATCCCATATATTTTGTGGGATTAGAGAGATTGAAGGGAAATCATTATTCCAATTTAAAAAATGCCTCAGAGTAACCACTAGAAATGGTGGTATGTTTTGTTGAGCTACCCTTCCTTGAAAAACAATCAACAATGGAGGAAGCAAGAGATTAGGATCATTGATCAAGATTCATTCTAGAGTAACCACTAGAAATGGTGGTATGTTTTGTTGAGCTACCCTTCCTTGAAAAACAATCAACAATGGAGGAAGCAAGAGATTAGGATCATTGATCAAGATTCATTCTGTGGTTGACCTCATATTTATGAAATGTAAATTTTAATTAGGAAATTGTGATGATCCCACCAAAATATTTATGAACATAATCTTCATAAATTTTAAGCTTGTAGAGAAAAAGACAAGATAATAATTATTGTTTTAATAAACTATTCTAAGGTAATGGAATGAATAAAATTTTATTACTAATAATAAAATGGCACAAAATTCCCTATTCAAGAATAATAGTCTCTCTTAACATCAAAGAGCATATGTATGGATTATTTTAAATCATTCATTAATATTATTCATCAAAACAAATAAATAAATTTGTGCTTTGTATTGGAGGGGTACAAATTCAAGACATGTGTGTGTGTGTGTGCGTGCACGT